>NW_022591494.1:0-6345 GCF_004348235.1 Phoca vitulina
CAAACAATCACGGCCACAGAGGGCTCACATGCCTGTGTTGGCCTCAATTCCTTCTTTTTTCCTTTGTTTAAAAAGTAACGCCCACCAGAGAGTGGCAATAGATTTTCGGGAAGGTCGAACAAAACATACATACATGCACAGAAAACAGCATATAACAAAAATTAATGAAATTCCGATTCCTCCAGCGGTATGCCCTAAACTCTGAATAATTCCCTTCGGATCTAGTCCTTCAAATTGCTTCAAAAATGACTGAGCCAATATGGCAGCATCCTCATTCTCAAAGGGTTTTCCAAATATCTCCTGAATATTAGTATGCAAATTATTAATCATATCTGTCGCCGAGGAATTGCCCTCTAAATATTTCTGGATAATACTCCAATCATGTTGAGATTCATTATATCTTAAATTAGTAATACAAAAGGATGTGGAATTCCAATCACAACGCAACCAAATTTGCCTTTCAATTGTTAAAACCTTCCTTCCCAACCAACTGACAGTTTGTCTAAGAACATCTATTTGCGTTTGCAAGCGAGTATCAATCATAGTTTGGGAAAGCCAAAGATCCCGTGAATCACGGTGCCAATTTTCTACAAAATGTTTAGTTTGTAAAGATGTATGTAGCGCAATTCCAGAGACAGTGGCTAATGTGGTTACCGTAATTAAACTTAGAATGACTGCTACAACAATACCAATCAATCGTTTAGTTCGTTTTAAAACTTTCCTGAAAAATTCCAATACCAGAGCATCCACTGGATTTTGAGCCCATAGACGTTCTAAATTTACCGGAAGCCAAATATGAGAGCGTTGTTGCAAAATCATAAGAGAATATCCTGGTTTAAATTCTATAGAACTATTAATACAAGAATACAATCGACATTTAATACAACTAATTCCATCATTAAAACTAAAATTTCCTATCAAAATTAGATATGGTAAAGGTACCGTCATCCTGATTAAGATAAGTCAGATTCTTCCAAGGAGGCGAAAGTATCATCGGGGAGGTATAAATGGGAATATCTGCACTTCCCCAAGGTGCAGGTTCCATCATAGGTGGGTTAGGTATATAAGCCCAATAACTTACATTAGTCGCCTCAATAGGAGGGGATGACATAGTAAGCAAAGCGCACATGGCCAAGAACAAATGCTCAGGTGTACAAGGCTTTCTTGTTTCCTTCAAGATCTTTTGTCCCTCCCCAGCAAGCTTTTTAATATGCCCCCAAGTGGGTAAAGCAAGAGGCGGAGGCCGCCAATGATGACGCCTATCCAAATGTAAGTGAGCCATAGCTTGCAGGAGAGATTCATCAGCTTGCAGCATCGATTCATGCACTCTCGGGGCCTCCATGCGTCGCCTGACAGCCGTCCGAATTGGTCCGCGACCGGATCCACCTTGCTGGGAGCCAGGAACAGGTTTGTCCATTTTCTGTGGAAACATAAGCATACCCTTTCCCTCTATAAAGCAACAATCCTGGCTGCCATTCTGCATCCGCAGCGGGCTTAAACCATATATGTTCATTCAAGGGGAGAGGAGCCGTCTCTCCCTCTATGAACTGTTTTTCTGCTCTCGAGAGAATATCTCCCTGCGGAAGGTTCAAGAAATTCAATGTAAACAATACTTGTGACAAAATGGAACGTGCATTAGATTGAGTAAATGATAATATATGATCTGTTTTCCTCCTTTTTAATTTTTTAATTTGCAATTTTAAAGTACTGTGTGCACGCTCCACAATGGCCTGTCCTTGGGGATTATATTCAATGCCTGTTTTATGTATTATACCATATTGCAAGCAAAAAGCTTGAAATTTTTTACTTTTATATGCTGGCCCATTATCTGTCTTGATACTGGAAGGTAAACCCATCACAGCAAACGTTTCTAATAAATGAGTAATAACATGTTGTGTAGTTTCACCCATTTGTGCTGTGGCCCATATAAATTGAGAATAAGTATCTATTACAACATGTACATAAGATAATCGACCAAATTGTGCCACATGAGTAACATCCATTTGCCAAAGTTCGTTGGCATAAGTTCCTCGAGGATTAACCCCAGCTTTTACAGCACGTAAGTGTAAAGGTCTGCAAATAGGACACTGTTTTATAATTTGTTTTGCTTGACGATAAGGAATTTTATATTGGACATGTAATCTGCCAGCATTGGTATGCAATAAATTATGTTCCTCGTCTGCAGATGCAAATGACACCAAAGCGTCTACTTGAGCATTGCCATAAGCCAAGGAACCAGGAAGATTAGTATGAGAGCGAATATGAGTTACATAAATACGAGTATTACGATTTCTTAACAAAGTTTGTAAGAGTAAAAATAAACTAAGTAGGTTGGACTTATTAGAACATACCACGGCAGTATATACATTTTTAACGACCCCAACAGCATATGCTGAATCAGCAAGAATATTCACAGCCGAGGGAAAATCTTTTAATACTTGGGCGATGGCAAATAATTCATTTTGTTGGACTGAATTAAAATCTGTATTTTGAACCCAATACCTTTTAGTTGTCCAATATGCACTTTTAGTTTTTGACCCATCTGTAAACACAGTGGGTGCATCAACCAAAGGTTGTTCACTAATTATATCCTGAATAATAAATTCTTGTTTACGAAAACAATCCCATAATTTTCCTTTAGGAAAATGGTAATTAATTTGTCCCACATACCCTGCAAGGGCAATCTGTAATTCCTCTATATTCCGTAACAAAAATGAAAATTGATCTTTAGAAAGAGGAATAATTATATCCATAATATCACATCCGGTCATAATTATAGCTCTATCTCGAGCCTGTTCTATCAAATATGCAATCTGAATACCATAAGGAGTGATATTTTTTGAAAAATGATGTCTAGTATAAATCCATTCAGCAGGCAACTCTTTTTGTCCAATAATAGCTGTGGGATATTGCCATGTATTTAAAATATACATTGTCAAGGGTAAAGAAGGATCAATGCGAGTAAGAAAAGCGGATTTAATTTTTTCTTCCACAAATTGTAATTCCTTTTCTGCTTCCGCAGTAAGCTGTCGGGGACTATGAATATCAGGATTTCCTTGTAATGTATCAAATAAATTATGTAATTGATAAGTAGGGATACCTAAAGATGGCCGTAACCAATTAATATCTCCTAATAATTTTTGAAAATCATTCAAAGTCTTCAAATTATCCCTTCGTATAGCTATTTTTTGTGGTCTAACAGTATTTCTTTCTATCACATATCCTAAATAATTTATAATATTTCCTTTTTGAATTTTTTCTGGAGCAATTACCAATCCAAAAGGAATAAAATACTCTGGCAATAATTTTAAAATTTCTTCTAACTCATTTTGATGGGGGCTAGCAAACAAAATATCATCCATATAATGAGCTATATACACCTGAGGCCACTTTTGACGCACGGGACGCAAGGCAGCGTCAACATAAAGTTGACACACCGTAGGGGAATTCATCATGCCTTGAGGCAAAACCTTCCATTGAAACCTTTGGTGAGGTCCCTGCCTATAGAAGGAAGTGAAAAGGCAAAACGTTTCCTATCATCTTTATGTACAGGGATAGTGAAAAAACAATCCTGTAGATCAATTACCATTGTATGCCAATCCCTCGGCAAGGCAGCCGGTGAAGGTACCCCAGGCTGGAGAGCCCCCATGGGGAACATGGAGTTATTAACTCCACGTAAATCTGTAAGTAAACGCCATTTACCTGAAGTTTTCTTTATGACAAAAATTGGAGAGTTCCACGGAGAAGTGGAATGTTCAATATGTTGTTTTTGTAATTGCTCTCTTACCAATTGGTGTGCAGCAGCCAATTTTTCCTTAGTTAATGGCCATTGTTCAATCCACAAGGGATCTTCGGATTTCCATAATATTTTAATAGGTTCCATCTATAATCAAAATTCCAGGTGAGCTCCCCACTGTTCTAAAACATCACGGCCTAAAATATTTAAAGGGACATCTAAAATATATGGTTTTAACACGGCCAGTTGCCCATCCTGGGAGGTAAATGTTACAAATTGAGTGGCTAAGCCAATACTTCGGACAGGTGCCTTGCCAACTCCTTTTATCTGACAAGGAATCTCATTATAGGGGATATTTTCAGGCCAATCAGCAGTTTTGATAATAGTGATATCTGACCCTGTATCCAACAAGACAGTAATATCTTTCGTATTCAATTTAACTGTCATCAAGGGCTGCATACGAGTTATTTGTGTAGCCCAAAAAACACATTTTGGATCCGTGCTGCCAAACCCTCCATGCCTGACAGCGGTAGTCTGACCTATGGGGAGATAAGGTAATAACAATAACTGGGCAATTCGTTCTCCTGCTTCAAAGGACACATCGACTAGGGAAGACATAAGAACTTGAATTTCTCCTCTGTAATCAGCATCAATTATACCTAAGTGAACAGTCACTCCTTTTGATGTCAAACCAGAGCGACCTGTTAATAGAGCAAAAGTGCCAATTGGTAAGGGTCCATAAATTCCAGTAGGAATTTTCTGAGGTCTATCCCCTCCTTTTAAAGTAAATGGCCTTATGGCTGGTATGTCCACTGCGGCACTGTGTTGGGTAGCTGGGCTAAGGGAGAATATGGTTGGTTTCCCCTGTTCATTTGTCCTGGGCCCGGGGTAGGGCCCGAAATCGAGTTTCCCTGCGGCTTTTCTGCAAAACTTGTATTTAATTTAGTGCGACATTCTCGAGCCCAATGTTTTCCCTTCTTACATCGTGGACAAATTCCAGGTCCGCGCCCTTTGTCAGGTTTCTTTTCTTTACAGTTCCTTTTCAAATGCCCTAATTGACCGCAACCAAAACATTTCATGCTCTCGAGTTGTTTAGATTGCAAGGAATGCCAGGTAGTGGCCATTGTTTCAGCAAACAGCTGCATCTTTCTACTCTCTGATGTAACATCCTTACAGGCCTTCATGAAAGCATTAATATCTCCTGTATCTTTAATAGGCAATATAATTCTCTTACAATCCTCATTAGCATTTTCATATGCCAGCAGTTTTAACAGCTGCTGTCTAGCTTCTTCTCCTATGACAGTTCTCTCCAAGGTTAATTTTAATCGTGATAAGAACTCGACATAAGGCTCGTTAGTCTTTTGAATAACCTTAGTCCAAGATCCATAATGTTCTCCTTTTGGGTGAATACGATCCCAAGCTTCTAAACTAATTTCCCGTAATTGATCATGGATTTCTTCAGGGGTAATAACTTGAGCAGCAATATCAGAATATTGACCTATTCCCGCCAACATTTGATAAGTTATAGCCTGGACCCGAGGATTGTTGCTCAAGGCGTTCTTACGAGCCTGCTCCATACAGAGCTCGGAGAACCACATCTGCCATTGCAGATATTCAGGCTCCTTTAAGAGAGCTCTACAAAGGACTCTCCAATCTTCTGGAGCAAAATTATTATAATGTCGAGCTGTACCTATAAGTAGCTCTTTGACATAATGTGATTGCGGTCCATATAAAGTCACTGCCTTTTTTAAACGTGCAATGTCCCCTATATCTATCCCATCATAATAGGGGGCCTGTGCGACTCCCTGGACCGGGGGAGGCCTAATAATCGGAAAGGCAAAGATAGGTCTGTCAGCCTCACTCTCATCGTCATTATCCTTTAACGCATCAAGCTCAGCTAAAGCAGCAGAAAGAAAAGGATTTTTGGGAGAAAAGGCTAGCGCGGGCGGCAAAGGCGGAGCGGAAGGCTTTTTCTTAGATTCCCCCGCCATAGTCATGACCCGCTGAAAAACCTTCCATAAGTGCTCGGTCTCGGGATCCGACGTTACTTTCAGTTTCGATTCATCGCTATCGCACTCATTAGGTTCGCGAGGCAGTGCAAGCTTAAAGGCATCCTTTTCTATTGCCTCTTTCTCATCTGTATCAAGGGGAAGGTCCTGTATCGAAGGAGCCACTTCCTTCTGAAAATTCTCAACCGTGCGATCATCCTCCATTGCTTTTAACACTGTAAATATAATCGACCAGATGGACCAAAATCGTACAGGAATCTTTTCCCCCTGCCTCATGGCCTTTTCTACATTATGGCGGACCCGCCGCCAATTATCCACCTTCAGGGAGCCCTCCTCGGGAAACCAAGGATTCCAGTCTCGAACCACTTTCAAACACATCTCAATATCAGTAGAAGCGACAGTAATGCCATAGACAGCAAGTGAATGCTTCAGCATTCGAACATAAGGAGTAGAGGTTTCTTGTCCCATGACCCTGTATTGTATTAAATTACTCACCCTTCCTGAACGTCCTTCAGGGTCCCTGTTCGGGCGCCAATTGTCAACGTCTAGTGCATTGGGGTCCCTGGGTAAGGGTCGCGAAATCACCAGGACACAGGGGAT
>NW_022591495.1:0-6417 GCF_004348235.1 Phoca vitulina
ATTGATTTGCGGATGTTGAACCAACCTTGCAGCCCAGGGATAAATCCCACTTGGTCGTGGTGAATAATCCTTTTAATGTACTGTTGGATCCTATTGGCTAGTATTTTGGTGAGAATTTTTGCATCCATGTTCATCAGGGATATTGGTCTGTAATTCTCCTTTTTGATGGGGTCTTTGTCTGGTTTTGGGATCAAGGTAATGCTGGCCTCATAAAATGAGTTTGGAAGTTTTCCTTCCATTTCTATTTTTTGGAACAGTTTCAGAAGGATAGGTATTAATTCTTCTTGAAATGTTTGGTAGAATTCCCCTGGGAAGCCATCTGGCCCTGGGCTTTTGTGTTTTGGGAGATTTTTGATGACTGCTTCTATTTCCTTAGTGGTTATAGGTCTGTTCAGGTGTTCTATTTCTTCCTGGTTCAGTTTTGGTAGTTGATACATCTCTAGGAAATCATCCATTACTTCCAGGTTATCTAATTTGTTGGCATAGAGTTGCTCATAATATGTTCTTATAATTGTTTGTATTTCCTTGGTGTTGGTTGTGATTTCTCCTCTTTCATTCATGATTTTGTTGATTTGGGTCATTTCTCTTTTCTTTTTGATAAGTCTGGCCAGGGGCTTATCAATCTTGTTAATTCTTTCAAAGAACCAGCTCCTAGTTTCGTTGATCTGTTCTACTGTTCTTTTGGTTTCTATTTCATTGATTTCTGCTCTGATCTTTATTATTTCTCTTCTCCTGCTGGGTTTAGGCTTTATTTGCTGTTCTTTCTCCAGCTCCTTTAGGTGTAGGGTTAGGTTGTGTACTTGAGACCTTTCTTGTTTCTTGAGAAAGGCTTGTATTGCTATATACTTTCCTCTTAGGACTGCCTTTGCTGTATCCCAAAGATTTTGAATAGTTGTGTTTTCATTTTCATTGGTTTCCATGAATTTTTTTAATTCTTCTTTAATTTCCTGGTTGACCCATTCATTCTTCAGTAGGATGCTCTTTAGCCTCCATGTATTTGAGTTCTTTCCGACTTTCCTCTTGTGATTGAGTTCTAGTTTCAAAGCATTGTGGTCTGAAAATAGGCAGGGGATGATCCCAATCTTCTGGTACCGGTTGAGACCTGATTTATGACCTAGGATGTGATCTATTCTGGAGAATGTTCCATGGGCACTAGAGAAGAATGTGTATTCTGTTGCTTTGGGATGGAATGTTCTGAATATGTCTGTGAAGTCCATTTGGTCCAGTGTGTCATTTAAAGTCTTTATTTCCTTGTTGATCTTTTGCTTAGATGATCTGTCCATTTCAGTGAGGGGGGTGTTAAAGTCCCCCACTATTATTGTATTGTTGTCGATGTGTTTCTTTGCTTTTGTTATTAATTGCCTTATATAATTGGCTGCTCCCATGTTAGGGGCATAGATATTTACAATTGTTAGATCTTCTTGTTGGATAGACCCTTTAAGTATGATATAGTGTCCTTCCTCATCTCTTATTACAGTCTTTGGTTTAAAATCTAATTTGTCTGATATAAGGATTGCCACCCCAGCTTTCTTTTGGTGTCCATTAGCATGGTAAATGGTTTTCCACCCCCTCACTTTCAATCTGGGGGTGTCTTTGGGTCTAAAATGAGTCTCTTGCAGACAGCATATCGATGGGTCTTGTTTTTTAATCCAATCTGATAGCCTGTGTCTTTTGATTGGGGCATTTAGCCCATTTACATTCAGGGTAACTATTGAAAGATAGGAGTTCAGTGCCATTGTATTGCCTGTAAAGTGACTGTTACTGTATATTGTTTGTGTTCCTTTCTGGTCTATTGCTTTTAGGCTCTCTCTTTGCTTAGAGGACCCCTTTCAATATTTGTTGTAGGGCTGGTTTCGTGTTTGCAAATTCCTTTAGTTTTTGTTTGTCCTGGAAGCTTTTTATCTCTCCTTCAATTTTCAATGACAGCCTAGCTGGATATAGTATTCTTGGCTGCATATTTTTCTCATTTAGTGCTCTGAATATGTCCTGCCAGTCCTTTCTGGCCTGCCAGGTCTCTGTGGATAAGTCTGTTGCCAATCTAATGTTTCTACCATTGTAGGTTACATATCTCTTCTCCCGAGCTGCTTTCAGGATTTTCTCTTTGTCTCTGAGACTCGTAAGTTTTACTATTAGATGTCGGGGTGTTGACCTATTTTTATTGATTTTGAGAGGGGTTCTCTGTGCCTCCTGGATTTTGATGCCTGTTTCCTTCCCCAAATTAGGGAAGTTCTCTGCTATAATTTGCTCCATTATACCTTCTGCCCCTCTCTCTCTTTCTTCTTCTTCTGGGATCCCAATTATTCTAATGTTGTTTCGTCTTATGGTATCGTTTATCTCTCGAATTCTGCCCTCGTGATCCAGTAGTTGTTTATCTCTCTTTTTCTCAGCTTCTTTATTTTCCATCATTTGGTCTTCTATCTCACTGATTCTTTCTTCTGCCTCATTTATCCTAGCAGTTAGTGCCCCCATATTTGATTGCACCTCATTAATAGCCTTTTTGATTTCTACTTGGTTCGATTTTAGTTCTTTTACTTCTCCAGAAAGGGTTTCTCTAATAACTTCCATGTTTTTTTCAAGCCCAGCTAGTATCTTTAAAGTGATGATTCTGAACTCTAGATCTGACATCGTACTAATGTCCGTATTGAGTAGGTCCCTGGCAGTCGGTACTACCTCTTGTTCTTTTTGTTGAGGTGATTTTTTCCGTCTTGTCATTTTGTGCAGAGGAGAATAGATTAATGAGAGAACAAAATGCTAGCAGGGTAACAACGTCCCCAGAAAATATACTCTAAACAAATCAGAAAAGACCTGAAGCAGTGGGAAAAGAAAGGGAAAGAGAGAAAAAAGAAAAGGAAAGAAAAAAAGAAAAAAGAAAAAGATAAAGATAAAAACAAACAAAAGCAGAACAAAACAAAACAAAACAAAAACAGAATGTGATCAAATATGATCAGGCTGGATTATAGATCAGTGCCACACACTAGATTTTGGGTGTATTTTGATCTGTTAAAAGAAAGTCCCTCCCAAAATTTTAAAGAAAGAAAAACTTATATATGTACAAAAATAAGGGTTGATATGATGAAGGGATGGAATATGACTGTAAAGATGGAAATTATAAAAAATTTTTAAAAAGGATTTGATAAGTTGTTTGAAAAAAGAAAGAAGAGGATTAAAAAAAAAAGAAAGAAAGAAAAAAGGGAGAGAATGTGATCAGGCAGGGGAGTAGAAAAAAACCATACACTAGAGATTTAGAGTATATTTTGATCTGTTAGAAGAAACTATCTCAAGATTTTAAAGAGAGAACAACTTATATATATATGCCAAAAATACGGGTAACTACTATGAAGGGATAGAATATGACTTTAAAAATGAAAAAATAAAAATGTTTTTTTTTAAAAAAGGGATTGATAAGATATTGGTTGAAAAAGGGAAAAAGAAAAATTCAAAAAAAAAGAAAAAAGGAAAAAAGAAAAAAAGACAGTTAAAAAAATAATTAACTTTGAAAGACTAAAGAATCATGGTAAAAAAGCCATGAATTCTATGTGCAGTGTTCCCCTAGCGCTGGAGTTCTGCCGTTCTCATTGATCGGTAAACTTGGTCTTGGCTGGCTGTTCTCGCTGATCTTCTGGGGGAGGGGCCTGTTGCCGTGGTTCCCAAATGTCTTTGCCGGAGGCAAATTTGCCCGCCCTTGCCGGTCCCGGCTAAGTAATCTGCTCGGGTTTGCTCTCCGGAGCTTTTGTTCCCTGCAAGCTTTCCGTACAGCTTTGGAGGCGGAGAGTGAAAATGGCAGCCTCCCAGTCTCCGCCCCGGCAGAGCCGAGAACTCGGGGTCCCACTCCTCAGCGAGCCCCCAGAGAAAAGCAGTCAGTCACTCCCGTCTCCCCGGTCTCCGGCCGCACTCCGCGCTCACCCGGCCTGTGACCGCGCCTTTCTATCTGGCACCCGACCCCGGGTGGAGTCTCCAAACCCAGCAGATCCCCGCGGTGCGCTCCCGCACCTCTCCTCCCGGGGGAAGAAGGTGAGTCTCCCCGGATCTGCCGCTTGTTGGGTCCCTGCTGGAGGAGCAGTGGCCCGACTGTGCCGCGGATCACGGTTTATGGCAACCCCGAGCTGAGAGCCCGCGCCTGGGCTCCGTCTCTGCAGCCGGCTTCCCTGGTCCGATACTTGGGAGCTCTACCGCACTCAGGCACCCCCGGTCTTTCTGTGACCCCGAGGGTCCTGAGACCACACTGTCCCGCGAGGGTTCCACCCCCTACTTCGCCACCAGAGTGACGTCCCTCAGCGGAGCAGACTTTTAAAAGTTCCGATTTTGTGCTCCGTGGCTCTATCACTTGCCAGAAGCGGCCGACGGAGGCCCCTCCCCCGCCGTCTATCCTCCCGAATATCGCCTCGGATTCACTTCTCCGCACGTCCTACCTTCCAAAAAGTGGTCGCTTTTCTGTTCAGAGAGTTGTTGCTCTTCTTTTCTTTGATCTCCTGTTGAGTTTGTAGGTGTTCAGAATGGTTTGATCCCTATCCAGCTGAATTCCTGAGAGGAGACGAAATCCAGGTCTCCTACTCCTCCGCCATCTTGCTCCGCCCTCACCATCTGTTTTTATATGGCCCACAAGCTAAGAAAAATTCTTACTTTTTAAATGTTTGGAAAAAAAATTAAAAGAAGAATAATATAGTGTAACATATGAAAGTGATATGAAATTGAAATTTCATTGTCCATAATAAAGTTTTATTGGACATAGGCATGCTTATTTGGTTGCATGTTGCTTATGGCTGCTTTCACACTATAGTTGTGGAGTAGAGTAGTTATGATGTAGACCATATGGCCCCCAAAACCTAAAATACTTACTATCTAGCCCTTACAGAAAAAAGGTTTGCTGACTCCTGACCTAGTGGCTGGGGTTAGGGCTTGCAGTCCAGTGGGCTTGGATTCAGACCCTGAGTCTTCAACTTCTAGTGATGTGACCTTTAGCAAATTTCTTAAACTGTCTATATGCCAGTTTGCTCACTTGAAAACTGATAATAATACTTCACAAAATCCTTCACAAAAGTTGAAGGAGATATTGCTGTGTAAAATTCCTGAGAATAGGAAATGATCAAAAAATAATTGTTTATAAAAAATAGTTAATGACAATTTCAACCACTTTAAGATATTAATAACATTTGTGATAAGATAAATATGACAACATCGTAAACTGCCATATTCATTGCCAGAATGATTGCTTTGGGAGTTATCAGTTAAAAAAATATTTTCTGTTACTAGATAAATGGGAAAAGAGAAAGTCCTATTTGTGAGTGAGAAGAGAAAGCTGTGAGTTGCCAGAACTCCTCAAATAATTATAGCTAAAATTGATGAGAGCCTGCTATGACGTGTGGTTAAGTACTTTACATGCATTGTCTCATCTGGTCATCATTTCAGACATATGAGGTAGCAACTCTTGTCACTCAGTTTTGCAGAAGTTTTGAGAAGACCAAGGCTTAGGCAATTAAGTTAAGCCAAGTCACACAGCCTGTAGGAGGTAGAGTCATGACTTGAATCTGAAGTGGTCTGATGCCAAAGTTTCTGTCTAAACCACTGTGCTTTTGGACAAATCTTCTGATGAGAACCAGCAACCTACATTTCAGGGCCCAGAGCTGTGCATGTGGCTGGCACGTTGGAGCATCACTCTGGGCTGAGCTCCGCAGAAGTGCCAATTACTGTGGCTACTGCCTAGGGTCCATTCTAAGGGTCAATTTCTCAAACTTCCCATGAGAACTACAACTGAAATTACTCATTGAGGATTGTCCTATTAGGAGTGATCCTGCATATAATCTGGTACTTGGTTGTGGGGATATGGGTATGGCTGCCTTTGGCGTAGACAAACGAGAGTGAGTTTGGCTGTGTGATGGGGATAAAATGTTATTATTAACAAAGCAAATCTATTTGGTCTTCAAGTATTATTTATTGACAAGGGAATATGCTTACAAACTCTTCTACCGAAAACTAAACCCATACTATGGCCTCAGTTTGGTAATAATGTGTATGTATATATACGTATTTTCAAAAAGATAGGGAAGGAATATGCCAGGATAATTAGTAGTTTCTCCCTGTGGGTCAAGGGAATAATGGTGAATATTATTATTATTATTTATCTATACTTTCCTTTTCTGGAATTCTAAAACAATGTCTGTGTAATTGTGCATCAATAAGAAAATATATATTATAAATTATGTGGAACTATTTACCAAAAAACTTAAAAAACTTTAAATTCTTTAATGCCATAATTTTACTTTGGTACACTACCATAAACATGGATCAACTGTTATATATACAGATATATATGTTCATTTTAGCATTATTTGAAATAGTGAAAAAATATTTATTTATTGTATTTATTTATTTATATGTTATTTTTTTATTATGTTATGTTACTCACCATACATTACATCA
>NW_022591496.1:0-6414 GCF_004348235.1 Phoca vitulina
GTCCTTGTCCATGCTGGAAATGAGAGCCTGTGCTATAGAATATTCACAGAACTCCTGAGTAGGTCATTAGAATTTTCCATATAGTTTAAAAAGGGTGTTGATATGTTTTTACCTAGTTTTTAAGTGGGAACTAAGCCCCAGCTGACATCTGGGGTAACAAATGGCATCAACTGTTAAGGTGTATAATACATACAGAATTCATATTTGTAACACTCCTAGTCCTCAAAGTTCATCTAGTTGAGTGTCTCCCAAACTTGCTGCTTTTCAGAATTACTTGAGTGTTTTTAAAAGTACACATTTTGGGGGACCGTCTTCAGAGATTCTGATTCTTGATCTGATGTGGCTGATGTAATCACTCACCAACCAGAGTGTGGAAACCAGTTATTTATTCAAACTCTTGCATTGCACAGACGAGGAAATTGAGGTTTCCTTGCAGCTGGGAGGGGGAAGTTTGACTTGGGGAGCAGAAGACCCCTTAAAGGGGCTGGAGACCAAGTTCCTAAGCTCAGATGTCTCCAGAGGTCCCCCTACTGTGGGCAGTGAGGAGAAAGAGTATGGGGGTGGGAGTAAATTCATATGAATCTAGATTTGCCACATTGTAACTTGCTCTGAGGTTAGATTATTTATGGTCCATAGAAATATCTTTTGCTTTTGCTGAGTATGTCATTTGGACAATCTTTAATGCCTTTTAAACTGTATTCTCTTCCTGGAAGGGCTTCTAGCACCCACTGCTCTTACTGTATTAAGAGAATGTGGAAGGAACAGGTTTTGCCACTAACCAGGTGTGTGTGCCTTCCCAGCAGGAGATGATGCTTGTAGAACTTCCTCTGAGCTTACTCAATTTGAAACTCAGCACATCTTTAAACGCCTGGAGGCGAGATCTGACTGCTCTGCCTCTTGTTCACCTGCATGGTGTTGGGTGGAATGTAGGTGTTCAGGCAGTAAACACTCTCAGAACCATGTTCCTGCTGGTGGGTCACAGCTCCCACAGCTCCGGCGGCCCCCTTCCCCTGTGGGCTCACCTTTCCCACAGCAGTGGTGACTCTAGAAGCCCCTGACCTAGTATTTTCCCTTCAGTTATGCGTGCAGAAGGCTGTTCCTCCCAGTGCAGGGAGGAAGTCTCCGAGCCTCTCAGAGCACAGAGCCCCGGGAGAGATGGTGACAATTTAAAGGGACAAAATGTTTGTCTTGAGTTATGGGTTTGCAGTGTTTCTCCTACAAAACCTGCTGCATGCTGTAACTAAGATGGTATGTGAATCTAGCAGGGCCCCCAATACCAAATATTTTGGTGTAGCCGAAGAAGGGAGGGTGTTATAAACCCCCATGGTTTGATTCTACTTCTTTTTTTTTTTTTTTTTTTTTTTTTTTAAGTAGGGTCCACGCTCTCACGGACCCCAGCGTGGGGCTTGAACTCACAACCATGAGATTGAGACCTGAGCCAAGCTCAAGTGTCAGACGCTTAACCAACTGAGCCACCGAGGTGCCCAGGTCTGAATCTACTTCTAGAATTGGTTACTGATCTAATCTTTAATTACTTTTCACTCTCTAGGGGTCTTTCTTTCTTTAAATATATTTTAGGGCGCCTGGGTGGCTCAGATGGTTGAGCATCTGCCTTCGGCTGGGATAGTGATCCCGGGATCCTGGGATCGAGCCCCGCATTGGGCTCCCTGCTGAGCGGGGAGCTTGCTTCCCCCCCTGCCTCTGCCTCTGCCTGCCACTCCCCCTGACTGTGCTCTCTCTCTGTCAAATAAAAAATAAATAAATAAGAAATCTTTAAAAATATAAACAAATATATTTTAAATATATTTAAATATATTTATTTATATTTTATACAAATATATATGTATAAATATGCCCAGAGAGTCTTCTGCCCCAGAACAAAGAATGTGATAGTTGTTCTCAATAGCTGTCTATTGATTGGACATTCATGTGACCAGAGCTACTCTGGGGTCCAATCTGTCAGAAGAGTCTGAAACAGAATCTCATCATCCTCTAAGCAATAAAGGCTTCCCAGCTATTGAAAGCCCAAGGGCTAGCTGGTACATTGAGTATGCATACCTTTACACAGTTCTTAAATTAGCCTTATTACAAGGCTTGTTCTAGTTATCCGTGTTGATATCACCAAGTCTAGTTCTTCTCTCTTTTCTCAAGAGGGTCATGAGAGTAAGATCAGCAAAAGAGCCAATCATTACATGGTGAACAGGCTACAAAAGACTGGCTATAGGCCCAGTAAGGTCACTAACCAGTTGTGTGATCTGACCTAACTCCCATAAACTTTCTGAAGTCGACTATCCTAATGGGGAGGCTAACCTGAGCACTAGTCTATTGACTGGGAGCTGCTTTTTATCTCTTTCTAGCCAGCCCATTTTTTTCAGGTAGGGAAGAGACTCAACTTCCAGTATTTTCTATCCTTTTTGGGAGACAGAGTTTCTTGGATGATAGACACCCCTACTGTTTCTATTCAGCATTGCTGAAGCAGTTCTCCCACTAGATCAGCAGGACCAGGACTAGTGCAACTGTGGTGTCCAGGGCACAAAATTTAAGGAGGCACCCACTCCTACAGTCACTCAAGTGCCAACCCTGAAAGTGAGTGCTTCCTTAAGAGTAAGGTGCCTGTTGCTCCCCAAATGTCCATCAACTGATGAATGAATAAAGAAGAAGTGGTGTATATATACAATGGAATATTACTCAGCCATAAAAAGAATGAAATCTTACCATTTGCAATGGTGTGGATGGAACTAGAGAGTATTAGGCTAAGTAAAATAAGACAAAGACAAATACCATATGATTTCACTCATATGTGGAATTTAAGAAACAAAACAGATGAAAATAAGGGAGGAAAAGAGAGAGAGGCAAACCATAAAACAATCTCCTAACTATAGAGAACAAACTGAGGGTTGCTGGGGGGAGGTGGGTGGGGGATGGCTTAAATGGGTGATGGGGATTAAGGAGGGCACTTGTTGTGATGAGTGCTGGGTGTTGTATGTAAGTGATGAATCACTAACCTCTATACCTGAAACTAATATTACACTGTTAGTTAACTGGAATTTAAATAACTACTTGAGAAAGAAAAAAATAATCCTCCACAAAGCAGGAAAGAATATCCAGTGGAAAAAAAGACAGTCTCTTCAACAAATGGTGTGGAAAATTGGACAGCCACATGCAGAAGAATGAAACTGGGGCCATTTTCTTACACCATACACAAAGATAATCTCAAAATGGATGAACGACCTAATGTGAGACAGGAATCCATCAAAATCCTAGAGGAGAGATTAGGCGGAGCAAGATGGCAGAGAGTAGGAGACCTGGATTTCGTCTGGTCTCAGGAATTCAGCTGGATAGGGATCAAACCAATCTGAACACCTACAAACTCAACAGGAGATCGAAGAAAAGAATAGCAACAACTCTCTGAACAGAAAAGCGACCACTTTCTGGAAGGTAGGACGAGCGGAGAAGTGAATCCGAGGCGATATTCGGGAGGACAGACGGCGGGGGAGGGGCCTCCGTCGGCAGCTTCTGACAAGTGATAGAGCCGCGGAGCACAAAATCGGAACTTTTAGAAGTCTGCTCCGCTGAGGGACGTCACTCTGGTGGCTAAGCGGGGGGTGGAACCCTCGCGGGACAGTGTGGTCTCAGGACCCTCGGGGTCACAGAAAGACCGGGGGTGCCTGAGTGCGGCAGAGCTCCCAGGGATCGGAGCTGGGAAGCCGGCTGCAGAGTCGGAGCCGAGGAGCGGGCTCTCAGCCCCGGGGTTGTCATAAACCGTGATCCGCGGCACAGTCGGGCCACTGCTCCTCCAGCAGGGACCCAACAAGCGGCAGATCCGGGGAGACTCACCTTCTTCCCCTGGGAGAGGCGCGGGAGCTCACCGCAGGGATCTGCTGGGTTTGGAGACTCCACCCGGGGTCGGGTGCCAGATAGAAAGGCGCGGTCACAGGCCGGGTGAGCACGGAGTGCGGCCGGAGACCGGGGAGACGGGAGTGACTGATGGCTTTTCTCGGGGGGCTCACTGAGAAGTGGGGCCGAGTTCTCAGCTCCTCCGCGGCGGAGACTGGGAGGCTGCCGTTTTCACTCTCCGCCTCCAAAGATGTACGGAAAGCTTGCAGGGAACAAAAGCTCCCGAGAGCAAACCCGAGCAGATTACTTAGCCCGGACCGGCAAGGGCGGGGCAATTCCGCCTCCGGCAAAGACATTTGGGAACCACGGCAACAGGCCCCTCCCCCAGAAGATCAGCGAGAACAGCCAGCCAAGACCAAGTTTACCCATCAATGAGAACGGCAGAACTCCAGCGCTAGGGGAATACTGCACGTAGAATTCATGGCTTTTTTACCATGATTCTTTAGTCTTTCAAAGTTAATTTTTTTTAACTGTCTTTTTTCTTTCTTTTTTTTTGAGTTTTTCTTTTTCCCTTTTTCAACCAACATCTTATCAATCCCTTTTTAAAAAAAAACATTTTTATTTTTCATTTTTAGAGTCATATTCTATCCCTTCATAGTAGTTACCCGTATTTTTGGCATATATATATAACTTGTTCTCTCTTTAAATTTTTGAGATAGTTTCTTCTAACACATCAAAATATACCCTAAATCTCTAGTGTATGGTTTTTTTCTACTCCCCTGCCTGATCACATTCTCTCCCTTTTTTTTCTCTCTTTTTTTTAAAATCCTCTTCTTTCTTTTTTCAAACAACTTCTTATCAATTCCTTTTATAAAATTTTTTATAATTTCCATCTTTACAGTCATATTCCATCCCTTCATCATATCAACCCTTATTTTTGTACATATATAAGTTTTTCTTTCTTTAAAATTTTGGGAGGCACTTTCTTCTAACAGACCAAATACACCCAAAATCTAGTGTGTGGCACTGATCTATATACCAGCCTGATCATATTTGATCACATTCTGGGTTTTTTTGTTTTGTTCTGTTTTTGTTTGTTTTTATCTTTATCTTTTTCTTTTCCTTTTTTTTTTTCTTTTTCTTTTTTCTCTCTTTCCCTTTCTTTTCCCACTGCTTCAGGTCTTTTCGGATTTGTTTAGAGTATATTTTCTGGGAACGTTGTTACCCTGTTAGCATTTTGTTCTCTCATTAATCTATTCTCCTCTGGGCAAAATGACAAGATGGAAAAAATCACCTCAACAAAAAGAACAAGAGGTAGTACCGACTGCCAGGGACCTACTCAATACGGACATTAGTACGATGTCAGATCTAGAGTTCAGAATCATCACTTTAAAGATACGAGCTGGGCTTGAAAAAAGCATGGAAGTTATTAGAGAAACCCTTTCTGGAGAAGTAAAAGAACTAAAATCTAACCAAATAGAAATCAAAAAGACTATTAATGAGGTGCAATCAAATATGGGGGCGCTAACTGCTAGGATAAATGAGGCAGAAGAGAGAATCGTGATATACAAGACCAAATGATGGAAAATAAAGAAGCTCAGAAAAAGAGAGATAAACAACTACTGGATCACGAGGGCAGAATTCGAGAGATAAGCGATACCATAAGATGAAACAACATTAGAATAATTGGGATCCCAGAAGAAGAAGAAAGAGAGAGAGGGGCAGAAGGTATAATGGAGCAAATTATAGCAGAGAACTTCCCTAATTTGGGGAAGGAAACAGGCATCAAAATCCAGGAGGCACAGAGAACCCCTCTCAAAATCAATAAAAATAGGTCAACACCCCGACATCTAATAGTAAAACTTATGAGTCTCAGAGACAAAGAGAAAATCCTGAAAGCAGCTCGGGAGAAGAGATATGTAACCTACAATGGTAGAAACATTAGATTGGCAACAGACCTATCCACAGAGACCTGGCAGGCCAGAAAGGGCTGGCAGGATATATTCAGAGCACTAAATGAGAAAAATACGCAGCCAAGAATACTATATCCAGCTAGGCTCTCATTGAAAATAGAAGGAGAGATAAAAAGCTTCCAGGACAAACAAAAACTAAAGGAATTTGCAAACACGAAACCAGCCCTACAAGAAATCTTGAAAGGGGTCCTCTAAGCAAAGAGAGAGCCTAAAAGCAACATAGACCAGAAAGGAACACAGACAATATACAGTAACAGTCACCTTACAGGCAATACAATGGCACTAAATTCCTATCTTTCAGTAGTTACCCTCAATGTAAATGGGCTAAATGCCCCAATCAAAAGACACAGGCTATCAGATTGGATTAAAAAACAAGACCCATCGCTATGCTGTCTGCAAGAGACTCATTTTAGACCCAAAGACACCCCCAGATTGAAAGTGAGGGGGTGGAAAACCATTTACCATGCTAATGGACACCAAAAGAAAGCTGGGGTGGCAATCCTTATATCAGACAAATTAGATTTTAAACCAAAGACTGTAATAAGAGATGAGGAAGGACACTATATCCTACTTAAAGGGTCTATCCAACAAGAAGATCTAACAA
>NW_022591497.1:0-6414 GCF_004348235.1 Phoca vitulina
TATGTTGCTTTGAACAATGAATGTTAGTTATAAAGTCAAGGAAGAAGAAAACATTTCTAAGTGTTGTCTGGTCATTTTTCTTGTTGGGACTGTGGTGGAGTAGGTGGCAGATGACATTGCTCTTCTTTTTCTGAGTTGAGAACACAGGAGTCAGGCAGGTGGAGATAAGCTTAGTAACTTTATTACTAATAAATACTAACAAATAGGAGGATATGGTTTAGGTAGGTAGCCACAGCGAGCTTCCCAGTACTTTATCCCAAATTAGGCACTTCCACACACAGTTGTAATGGAAGGAACAAATGTTTGATGCCCATCCCACAAAGATGAGAGCAGACTTGAATTCATGCTACTATGGCAGGCACATCTTTTTAAAGAAGAGATTTGGAACCATGTATGTATTGCTTAGTGCCTTCTCCCAAATTCACCCTTTAGGTAAATCTCCCTTCCTGTCGTGAGGAAGGTAGAGAAAAGTCCTCACATGGAAATGAAGGTTTACCTATAATTTTCTGACTTGATTTAAATTATAATTTAAGTTAATCATGTCTTTTGTACATACCAACTAATGATGAGAGGTTGGGCAGAGCATGCTAGATGGTAAAGAGAAATCTGTTTTGCGTTTTAAATTTTGCTATAAATAACCCACAACATAGGTAACTCATTTGTTGATTGATTTGGATAAACTAAGTTTTATTTGAAGGAAATGAATAATTCTTTCAAGGAAGAATTTCCTCAGTTTCAGGTTCTTTGGTTCAACTAAAGATTTTCTCCTTCAAGTTCCTTGTCCTTTGGTTAAAAAAATTTGTGCTTATAAATTGCGTATGTTGACTGTTACTAATAGGAGTTAAGATAACTTCTGTTCCTGTCTTTTTGTTCATGACTTTAAAATTTATAATTTAGTTAGAAAGCTATTTTGTGCCTAATGCCTGAACATTATTGAGCCACGTGACAAAGTTTTATGTATTCATATTCTCTGAGTTATAGTTAAAAATGCATGTGTTGTTCCTGAATATGAGGAAGTAACTGGCATAAAACTCTAGGCTCAGTAAGACCTAAACCACATTCCTGGCTTGCAGCTAGGTGGTTTTTTTGACGTCAGGCAAACTACAATCTCTCTGGGGCCTTTTGGTCTCTTATGTAAAATTAGGGACTTTGATGAAATTAGTGACTTTTATACCTTTGGAAAATTTTTTTTTCCAAAGAATAGAATTTAATTTTTTTTTTTTTTTGCATTAAACTGTGCTATATAAAACAGAGACAGGTAGAGCTGTTTAGCTAAAGGAGAGATGAGACTACACCTGTAGACTTCCTTGTCCCTCAATCCGGCTGTGTCCCCAGTGGAACGTTAGATTTCAATGGGCATAGTTTGAAAACTAACAGTTATGAGAAAATCCCTCTAGTTAATAATTCTTCAAATTAAAATTTGCTAATATTATACATTGTTTTTCTGTGTATAATTTTCTTACCCGCCTATATTTTTGATAAATGGAAAAGTATAAATAAAATTGCAGATGTGTTCTATTTATTAATGGACTTCAAGCTATTTCTACTAAGCACAATTCTTACCTTGAAATAAACAAAGGTCACAGAAGTAAATATTTAGGAAAAGAGCTTTTGGGGAAAAGATAATAACATTACATTGGTAGATCCTTAAGTCATGTCATATGAAAAAGTGGTTTATATTTTACATAGTATTTGTTAATGGTATTATAAAATTGCTTCAATAAAAGTTTCTCCCATCAAGTGGTATTGAGTTATTAATTTTACAAGGCCTGTCTAGTAATGTTGTCAGATTATTCGTTTTATAAATCCTGAATATAATGTTACTGTCAAAAAGTGTTATGGTTCCTCAAAAAATTAAAAATAGAAATACGATACAATTCAGTAATTCCACTACTGAGTATTTACCCAAAGAAAATGAAAACACTAATTCGAAAAGTTATATGCACCCCTGTGTTTTTTGAAACATTATTTACAATAACGAGAGTATGGAAGCAACCTCAGTGTCCATCAATAGACGAATGGATAAAGAAGATGTGTTATATGTATATAATGAAATATTACTCAGCTATAAAAAAGAATGGGACCTTGCCATTTGTGACAACATTGGTAGACCCAGTATTTTGCTAAGTGAAATAACTCAGAGAAAGGCAAATACCATATGATTTCACTTATGCATGGAATCTAAAAAACTAAACTACTAATAGCCTAGTTCGACTTAATTTCTCTTTCTTCTGGAAGCCTTACCCATAACATTAAATAATCCATTAACACGTGTTTTGTACATTACAGGTATTATATACTATATTCTCACAATAAAATAAGCTAGAGCAAAAAGATTATTGAGAAAAACATAAGAGAAAAGACACTCCAATGCAGTATCAAAAAAAGTCCATGTGTAAGTAGAGTAGACCTGTACCGTTCAAACACAGGTTGGTCAAGGATCAACTGTATATTACAAGTATTCCCACCTAGAATGTTCTTACTTAGACCTTTCTTATAAAAGGTATCCTTTCATTTAATGCCCAAAATGGGGTCTAAAGTAGGGTACTGAGGGGTGCCTTGGTGGTTCAGTCAGTTAAGTGTCTGTCTTCAGCTCAGGTATGATTCCAGGGTTCTGGGAGAGAGCCCCGCTTCAGGCTCTCTGCTCAGTGGGAGTCTCCTACTCCCTCTCCCTCGGCCCTTCCCCCCACTCATGCACTCTCTCTCTCTCTAGGTCTCATTCTCAAATAAATAGAATTGCTGTAAACATTGGGATACAGTTGCCCCTTCGGATCACTACATTTGTATCTTTGGGGTAAATCCTTGTTGTGCAACTGCTGGGTCGTTGGGTAACTCTATTTTCAACTTTTTGAGGAACCTCCATACTGTTTTCCAGAGTGGCTGTACCAGCTTGCATTCCCACCAGCAGTGTAAGAGGGTTCCCCATTGTCTGCATCCCCGCCAACATCTGTTGTTTCCTGACTTGTTCATTTTAGCCATTCCAACAGGTGTGAGGTGATATCTCATTGTGGTTTTGATTTGTATTTATTTCCCTGATGCCAAGTGATGTTGGGCATTTTTCCATGTGTCTGTTGACCATTTGAATGTCTTCTTTGGAGAAATGTCTGTTCACGTCTTCCACCCGTTTCTTGACTGGATTATTTGTTCTTTGGGTGTTGAGTTTGATAAGTTCTTTCTATATAGATTTTGCATACTAGCCCTTTATCTGATATGTCATTTGCAAATATCTTCTCCCATTCTGTGAGTCATCTTATGGTTTTGTCGACTGCTTCCTTTGCTGTGCAAAAGCTTTTTATCTTGATGAAGTCTTTGTTTCCCTTGCCCTTGGAGACATGTCTAGCAAGAGGTTGCTGCGGCCCAGGTCACAGAAGTTGCTGCCTGTGTTCTCCTCTAGGATTTTGATGGGTTCCTGTCTCACATTTAGGTCTTACATCCATTTTGAGTCTATTTTTGTGTATGGTGTAAGAAAATGGTCCAGTGTCGTTCTTCCACATGTGGCTGTCCAATTTTCCCAACACCATTTCTTGAAGAGACTGTCTTTTTTCTATTGGCTGTTCTTTCCTACTTTGTCGAAGATTAGTTGACCATAGAGTTGAGGGTCCATTTCTGGGTTCTCTGTTGTGTTTCATTGGCCGATGTGTCTGTTTTTGTGCCAATACCATACTGTCTTGATGATTACTGCTTTGTCATGGAGCTTGAGTTCCGGAATTGTGATGCCACCGGCTTTGGATTTCTTTTTCAACATTCCTTTGGCTATTTGGGGTCTTTTCTGGTTCTGTACAAATTTTAGGATGATTTGTTCCAGCTCTGTGAAACAAGTTGATGGTATTTTGATAGAGATTGCATTGAATGAACAGATTGCTCTGGGTAGCGGTAGCATAGACATTTTAACAAATTTGTTCTTCCAATCCATGAACATGGAATGTTTTTCCATTTCTTTGTGTCTTCCTCAGTTTCTCTCATGAGTGTTCTATAGTTTTCAGAGTACAGATCCTTTGTCTCTTTGGTTAGGTTTATTCCTAGGTATCTTACGGTTTTTGGTGCAATTGTAAATGGGTTCGACTCCTTAATTTCTCTTTCTTCTGTCTCATTGTTAGTGTATGGAAATGCAACTGATTTCCGTGCATTGATTTTATATCCTGCCACTTTGCTGAATTCCTGTATGAGTTCTACCAGTTTTGGGGTGGAGTCTTTTGGGTTTTCCACATAGAGTATTACGTCTCCTGCGAAGAGTGAGAGTTTGACTTCTTCTTTGCTGATTCCGATGGCTTTTATTTCTTTTCATTGCCTGATTGCTGAGGCTAGGACTTCTAGTACTATGTTGGACAACAATGGTGAGAGTGGACATCCCTGCCGTGTTCCTGACCTTAGGGGAAAAGCTCGCAGTTTGTCCCCATTGAGAATGATATTCGCCGTGGGCTTTTCATCGATGGCTTTTATGGTATTGAGGTATGTGCCCTCTATCCCTGCACCGTGAAGAGTTTTAACCCAGAAAGCATGCTGTACTTTGTCAAATGCTTTTTCTGCATCCATTGAGGGGATCGTATGGTTCTTGTCCTTTCTTTTATTAATGTAGCATATCACATTGATTGATTTGTGGATGTTGAACCACCTTTGCAGCCCAGGAATAAGTCCCACTTGGTTGTGGTGAATAATCCTCTTAATGTACTGTTGGCTCCTATTGGCGAGTATCTTGATGAGAATTTTTGCATCTGTGTTCATCAGGGATATTGGTCTATAATTCTCCTTTTTGGTGGGGTCTTTGTCTTGTTTGGGGATCAAGGCAATGCTGGCCTCATAGAAAGAGTTTGGAAGTTTTCCTTCCATTTCTATTTTTTGAAACAGCTTCAGAAGGATAGGCATTAATTCCTCTTTAAGTGTTTGTTAGAATTCCCCAGGGAAGCCATCCGGCCCTGGAGTTTTGTTTGTTGCGAGATTTTTGATTACTGCTTCAATTTCCTTGCTGGTTGTGGGTCTGTTCAGGTTTTCTGTTTCTTCCTGTTTCAGTTTTGGTAGTTCCTACCTCTCTAGGAATGCATCCATTTCTTCCAGATTGCCTAGTTGGTTGGCATATAGTCGTTCCTAATATGTTCCTAAATTTGTTTGTATTTCCTTGGTGTTGGTTGTGATCGCTCCTCTTTCATTCATGATTTTATTTATTTGGATCCTTTCTCTTTTCTTTTGGCTAAGTCTGGCCAGGGGTTTATCGATCCTATTAATTCTTTCAAAGAACCAGCTCCTAGTTTCGTTGCTGTGTTCTACTGTTCTTTTGGTTTCTATTTCATTGATTTCTGCTCTGATCAGTATTAATTCTCTTCTCCTGCTGGGTTTCAGCTTAATTTGCTGTTCTTTCTCCAGCTCCTTTAGGTGTAAGGTTAGGTTGTGTATTTAGGACCTTTCTTGCTTCTTGAGAAAGGCTGTTGTTGCTCTATACTTCCCTCCTCGGACTGCCTTTGCTGCATCCCAAAGGTTTTGAACAGTTGTGTTTTCATTTTCCTTTGTTCCCATGAATTCTTTAATTCTTCTTTAATTTCCTGGTTGACCTATTCATTCTTTAATAGGATGCTCTTTAACTTCCATGTATTTGAGTTCTTTCCAAATTTCCTCTTGTGATTGAGTTCAAGTTTCAAGGCATTGTGGTCTGAAACTCTGCAGGGAATGATCCCATACTGTTGGTACCAGTTGAGACCTGATTTGTGACCCAGTATGTGATCCCTTCTGGAGAAAGTTCCATGTGTGCTCCAGAAGAATGTGTATTCTGTGGCTTTAGGCTCAAATGCTCTGAATATATCTGTGAAGTCCATCTGGTCCAGTGTCGAACTCGGAGAGTCGTGGACCTGGGGCGGTGAAGGAACTGAGGAAAAGAGATGACAGTAGAGCGAGGCACAGGGGACCCCAAGCAATCAGCCCAAGGTCCTGAGGTTTATTTTCCATAATCTTATATACCTTCTACAGCGATATAGATCTATAATGATTTACAGCAGGGGCTTCGTAAGGCACATTCTTCCATGTACATAGGATTAGTCCAGCGTGTATGATAAGAATCTTTAAAGCAGGACAAGGGAACAAAGAGGGGAGTGCACAGTGTGCTATTTACAGGACAAGGGAACAAAGAGGGGAGTGCACAGTGTGCTGTTTACAGGTGGCTTCCTATCTACAAAACATCTTCTGCTGCGTACTTTAGAACAGACCACACACGTCCCAAGGGCATTTCACTCTGATCCTTTCGGCTTATTTTTAACCCAGCAAATCGAGTTTTCAAAGGTCTCGGAGTCTGAATGAACATGCGCCAGTTGTTGTTGTGGCGTTCTGTTTCCCACAGTCCAGTGTGTCATTCACTGATGTTATTGTATCATCATCAATATGTTTCTTTAATTTTGTTATTAATTGGTTTATGTCATTGGCTGCTCCCAT
>NW_022591498.1:0-4286 GCF_004348235.1 Phoca vitulina
GCACAAACAATCACGGCCACAGAGGGCTCATACCTGTATTAGCCTCAATTCCTTCTTTTTTCCTTTGTTTAAAAAGAAACGCCCACCAGAGAGTGGCTATAGACTTCCGGGAAGGTCGAACGAAACATACATACATGCACAGAAAACAGCATATAACAAAAATTAATGAAATTCCGATTCCTCCAGCGGTATGCCCTAAACTCTGAATAATTCCCTTCGGATCTAGTCCTTCAAATTGCTTCAAAAATGACTGAGCCAATGTAGCAGCATCCTCATTCTCAAAGGGTTTTCCAAATATCTCCTGAATATTAGTATGCAAATTATTAATCATATCTGTCGCCGATGAATTGCCCTCTAAATATTTCTGGATAATACTCCAATCATGTTGAGATTCATTATATCTTAAATTAGTAATACAAAAGGATGTGGAATTCCAATCACAACGTAACCAAATTTGCCTTTCAATTGTTAAAACCTTCTTTCCCAACCAACTAACAGTTTGTCTAAGAACATCTATCTGCGTTTGCAAACGAGTATCAATCATAGTTTGGGAAAGCCAAAGATCCCGTGAATCACGGTGCCAATTTTCTACAAAATGTTTAGTTTGCAAAGATGTATGTAACGCAATTCCAGAAACAGTGGCTAATGTGGTTACCGTAATTAAACTTAGAATGACTGCTACAACAATACCAATCAATCGTTTAGTTCGTTTTAAAACTTTCCTGAAAAATTCCAATACCAGAGCATCCACTGGATTTTGAGCCCATAGACGTTCTAAATTTACCGGAAGCCAAATATGAGAGCGTTGTTGCAAAATCATAAGAGAATATCCTGGTTTAAATTCTATAGAACTATTAATACAAGAATACAATCGACATTTAATACAGCTAATTCCATCATTAAAACTAAAATTTCCTATCAAAATTAGATATGGTAAAGGTACCGTCATCCTGATTAAGATAAGTCAGATTCTTCCAAGGAGGCGAAAGTATCATCGGGGAGGTATAAATGGGAATATCTGCACTTCCCCAAGGTGCAGGTTCCATCATAGGTGGGTTAGGTATATAAGCCCAATAACTTACATTAGTCGCCTCAATAGGAGGGGATGACATAGTAAGCAAAGCGCACATGGCCAGAAACAAATGCTCAGGTGTACAAGGCTTTCTTGTTTCCTTCAAGATCTTTTGTCCCTCCCCAGCAAGCTTTTTAATATGCCCCCAAGTGGGTAAAGCAAGAGGCGGAGGCCGCCAATGATGACGCCTATCCAAATGTAAGTGAGCCATAGCTTGCAGGAGAGATTCATCAGCTTGTAACAACGATTCATGCACTCTCGGGGCCTCCATGCGTCGCCTGACAGCCGTCCGAATTGGTCCGCGACCGGATCCACCTTGCTGGGAGCCAGGAACAGGTTTGTCCATTTTCTGTGGAAACATAAGCATACCCTTTCCCTCTATAAAGCAACAATCCTGGCTGCCATTCTGCATCCGCAGCGGGCTTAAACCATATATGTTCATTCAAGGGGAGAGGAGCCGTCTCTCCCTCTATGAACTGTTTTTCTGCTCTCGAGAGAATATCTCCCTGCGGAAGGTTCAAGAAATTCAATGTAAACAATACTTGTGACAAAATGGAACGTGCATTAGATTGAGTAAATGATAATATATGATCTGTTTTCCTCCTTTTTAATTTTTTAATTTGCAATTTTAAAGTATTGTGTGCACGCTCCACAATGGCCTGTCCTTGGGGATTATATTCAATGCCTGTTTTATGTATTATACCATATTGCAAGCAAAAAGCTTGAAATTTTTTACTTTTATATGCTGGCCCATTATCTGTCTTGATACTGGAAGGTAAACCCATCACAGCAAACGTTTCTAATAAATGAATAATAACATGTTGTGTAGTTTCACCCATTTGTGCTGTGGCCCATATAAATTGAGAATAAGTATCTATTACAACATGTACATAAGATAATCGACCAAATTGTGCCACATGAGTAACATCCATTTGCCAAAGTTCGTTGGCATAAGTTCCTCGAGGATTAACCCCAGCTTTTACAGCACGTAAGTGTAAAGGTCTGCAAATAGGACACTGTTTTATAATTTGTTTTGCTTGACGATAAGGAATTTTATATTGAACATGTAATCTACCAGCATTGGTATGCAATAAATTATGTTCCTCGTCTGCAGATGCAAATGACACCAAAGCGTCTACTTGAGCATTGCCATAAGCCAAGGAACCAGGAAGATTAGTATGAGAGCGAATATGAGTTACATAAATACGAGTATTACGATTTCTTAACAAAGTTTGTAAGAGTAAAAATAAACTAAGTAGGTTGGACTTATTAGAATATACCACGGCAGTATATACATTTTTAACGACCCCAACAGCATATGCTGAATCAGCAAGAATATTCACAGCCGAGGGAAAATCTTTTAATACTTGGGCGATGGCAAATAATTCATTTTGTTGGACTGAATTAAAATCTGTATTTTGAACCCAATACCTTTTGGTTGTCCAATATGCACTTTTAGTTTTTGACCCATCTGTAAACGCAGTGGGTGCATTAACCAAAGGTTGTTCACTAATTATATCCTGAATAATAAATTCTTGTTTACGAAAACAATCCCATAATTTTCCTTTAGGAAAATGGTAATTAATTTGTCCCACATACCCTGCAAGGGCAATCTGTAATTCCTCTATATTCCGTAACAAAAATGAAAATTGATCTTTAGAAAGAGGAATAATTATATCCATAATATCACATCCGGTCATAATTATAGCTCTTTCTCGAGCCTGTTCTATCAAATATGCAATCTGAATACCATAAGGAGTGATATTTTTTGAAAAATGATGTCTAGTATAAATCCATTCAGCAGGCAACTCTTTTTGTCCAATAATAGCTGTGGGATATTGCCATGTATTTAAAATATACATTGTCAAGGGTAAAGAAGGATCAATGCGAGTAAGAAAAGCGGATTTAATTTTTTCTTCCACAAATTGTAATTCCTTTTCTGCTTCCGCAGTAAGCTGTCGGGGACTATGAATATCAGAATTTCCTTGTAATGTATCAAATAAATTATGTAATTGATAAGTAGGGATACCTAAAGATGGCCGTAACCAATTAATATCTCCTAATAATTTTTGAAAATCATTCAAAGTCTTCAAATTATCCCTTCGTATAGCTATTTTTTGTGGTCTAACAGTATTTCTTTCTATCACATATCCTAAATAATTTATAATATTTCCTTTTTGAATTTTTTCTGGAGCAATTACCAATCCAAAAGGAATAAAATACTCTGGCAATAATTTTAAAATTTCTTCTAACTCATTTTGATGGGGGCTAGCAAACAAAATATCATCCATATAATGAGCTATATACACCTGAGGCCACTTTTGACGCACGGGACGCAAGGCAGCGTCAACATAAAGTTGACACATCGTAGGGGAATTCATCATGCCTTGAGGCAAAACCTTCCATTGAAACCTTTGGTGAGGTCCCTGCCTATTTATAGAAGGAAGTGAAAAGGCAAAACGTTTCCTATCATCTTTATGTACAGGGATAGTGAAAAAACAATCCTGTAGATCAATTACCATTGTATGCCAATCCCTCGGCAAGGCAGCCGGTGAAGGTACCCCAGGCTGGAGAGCCCCCATGGGGAACATGGAGTTATTAACTCCACGTAAATCTGTAAGTAAACGCCATTTACCTGAAGTTTTCTTTATGACAAAAATTGGAGAGTTCCACGGAGAAGTGGAATGTTCAATATGTTGTTTTTGTAATTGCTCTCTTACCAATTGGTGTGCAGCAGCCAATTTTTCCTTAGTTAATGGCCATTGTTCAATCCACAAGGGATCTTCGGATTTCCATAATATTTTAATAGGTTCCATCTATAATCAAAATTCCAGGTGAGCTCCCCACTGTTCTAAAACATCACGGCCTAAAATATTTAAAGGAACATCTAAAATATATGGTTTTAACACGGCCAGTTGCCCATCCTGGGAGGTAAATGTTACAAATTGAGTGGCTAAGCCAATACTTCGGACAGGTGCCTTGCCAACTCCTTTTATCTGACAAGGAATCTCATTATAGGGGATATTTTCAGGCCAATCAGCAGTTTTGATAATAGTGATATCTGACCCTGTATCCAACAAGACAGTAATATCTTTCGTATTCAATTTAACTGTCATCAAGGGCTGCATACGAGTTATTTGTGTAGCCCAAAAAACACATTTTGGATCCGTGCTGCCAAACCCTCCATGCCTGACAGCGGTAGTCTGACCTATGG
>NW_022591498.1:4386-6412 GCF_004348235.1 Phoca vitulina
ACTGGGCAATTCGTTCTCCTGCTTCAAAGGACACATCAACTAGGGAAGACATAAGAACTTGAATTTCTCCTCTGTAATCAGCATCAATTATACCTAAGTGAACAGTCACTCCTTTTGATGTCAAACCAGAGCGACCTGTTAATAGAGCAAAAGTGCCAATTGGTAAGGGTCCATAAATTCCAGTAGGAATTTTCTGAGGTCTATCCCCTCCTTTTAAAGTAAATGGCCTTATGGCTGGTATGTCCACTGCGGCACTGTGTTGGGTAGCTGGGCTAAGGGAGAATATGGTTGGTTTCCCCTGTTCATTTGTCCTGGGCCCGGGGTAGGGCCCGAAATCGAGTTTCCCTGCGGCTTTTCTGCAAAACTTGTATTTAATTTAGTGCGACATTCTCGAGCCCAATGTTTTCCCTTCTTACATCGTGGACAAATTCCAGGTCCACGCCCTTTGTCAGGTTTCTTTTCTTTACAGTTCCTTTTCAAATGCCCTAATTGACCGCAACCAAAACATTTCATGCTCTCGAGTTGTTTAGATTGCAAGGAATGCCAGGTAGTGGCCATTGTTTCAGCAAACAGCTGCATCTTTCTACTCTCTGATGTAACATCCTTACAGGCCTTCATGAAAGCATTAATATCTCCTGTATCTTTAATAGGCAATATAATTCTCTTACAATCCTCATTAGCATTTTCATATGCCAGCAGTTTTAACAGCTGCTGTCTAGCTTCTTCTCCTATGACAGTTCTCTCCAAGGTTAATTTTAATCGTGATAAGAACTCGACATAAGGCTCGTTAGTCTTTTGAATAACCTTAGTCCAAGATCCATAATGTTCTCCTTTTGGGTGAATACGATCCCAAGCTTCTAAACTAATTTCCCGTAATTGATCATGGATTTCTTCAGGGGTAATAACTTGAGCAGCAATATCAGAATATTGACCTATTCCCGCCAACATTTGATAAGTTATAGCCTGGACCCGAGGATTGTTGCTCAAGGCGTTCTTACGAGCCTGCTCCATACAGAGCTCGGAGAACCACATCTGCCATTGCAGATATTCAGGCTCCTTTAAGAGAGCTCTACAAAGGACTCTCCAATCTTCTGGAGCAAAATTATTATAATGTCGAGCTGTACCTATAAGTAGCTCTTTGACATAATGTGATTGCGGTCCATATAAAGTCACTGCCTTTTTTAAACGTGCAATGTCCCCTATATCTATCCCATCATAATAGGGGGCCTGTGCGACTCCCTGGACCGGGGGAGGCCTAATAATCGGAAAGGCAAAGATAGGTCTGTCAGCCTCACTCTCATCGTCATTATCCTTTAACGCATCAAGCTCAGCTAAAGCAGCAGAAAGAAAAGGATTTTTGGGAGAAAAGGCTAGCGCGGGCGGCAAAGGCGGAGCGGAAGGCTTTTTCTTAGATTCCCCCGCCATAGTCATGACCCGCTGAAAAACCTTCCATAAGTGCTCGGTCTCGGGATCCGACGTTACTTTCAGTTTCGATTCATCGCTATCGCACTCATTAGGTTCACGAGGCAGTGCAAGCTTAAAGGCATCCTTTTCTATTGCCTTTTTCTCATCTGTATCAAGGGGAAGGTCCTGTATCGAAGGAGCCACTTCCTTCTGAAAATTCTCAACCGTGCGATCATCCTCCATTGCTTTTAACACTGTAAATATAATCGACCAGATGGACCAAAATCGTACAGGAATCTTTTCCCCCTGCCTCATGGCCTTTTCTACATTATGGCGGACCCGCCGCCAATTATCCACCTCCAGGGAGCCCTCCTCGGGAAACCAAGGATTCCAGTCTCGAACCACTTTCAAACACATCTCAATATCAGTAGAAGCGACAGTAATGCCATAGACAGCAAGTGAATGCTTCAGCATTCGAACATAAGGAGTAGAGGTTTCTTGTCCCATAACCCTGTATTGTATTAAATTACTCACCCTTCCTGAACATCCTTCAGGGTCCCTGTTCGGGCGCCAATTGTCAACGTCTAGTGCGTTGGGGTCCCTGGGTAAGGGTCGCGAAATC
>NW_022591499.1:0-6332 GCF_004348235.1 Phoca vitulina
ATTTCGCGACCCTTACCCAGGGACCCCAACGCACTAGACGTTGACAATTGGCGCCCGAACAGGGACCCTGAAGGACGTTCAGGAAGGGTGAGTAATTTAATACAATACAGGGTCATGGGACAAGAAACCTCTACTCCTTATGTTCGAATGCTGAAGCATTCACTTGCTGTCTATGGCATTACTGTCGCTTCTACTGATATTGAGATGTGTTTGAAAGTGGTTCGAGACTGGAATCCTTGGTTTCCCGAGGAGGGCTCCCTGGAGGTGGATAATTGGCGGCGGGTCCGCCATAATGTAGAAAAGGCCATGAGGCAGGGGGAAAAGATTCCTGTACGATTTTGGTCCATCTGGTCGATTATATTTACAGTGTTAAAAGCAATGGAGGATGATCGCACGGTTGAGAATTTTCAGAAGGAAGTGGCTCCTTCGATACAGGACCTTCCCCTTGATACAGATGAGAAAAAGGCAATAGAAAAGGATGCCTTTAAGCTTGCACTGCCTCGCGAACCTAATGAGTGCGATAGCGATGAATCGAAACTGAAAGTAACGTCGGATCCCGAGACCGAGCACTTATGGAAGGTTTTTCAGCGGGTCATGACTATGGCGGGGGAATCTAAGAAAAAGCCTTCCGCTCCGCCTTTGCCGCCCGCGCTAGCCTTTTCTCCCAAAAATCCTTTTCTTTCTGCTGCTTTAGCTGAGCTTGACGCGTTAAAGGATAATGACGATGAGAGTGAGGCTGACAGACCTATCTTTGCCTTTCCGGTTATTAGGCCTCCCCCGGTCCAGGGAGTAGCACAAGCACCATATTATGAAGGTATTTCAATAGATGATATTGGTCGCTTGAAAAAGGCAGTGACTTTATATGGACCGCAATCACATTATGTCAAAGAGCTACTTATAGGTACAGCTCGACATTATAATAATTTTGCTCCAGAAGATTGGAGAGTCCTTTGTAGAGCTCTCTTAAAGGAGCCTGAATATCTGCAATGGCAGATGTGGTTCTCCGAGCTCTGTATGGATCAGGCTCGTCAGAACGCTTTAAGTAACAATCCTCGGGTCCAGGCTATAACTTATCAAATGTTGGCGGGAATAGGTCAATATTCTGATATTGCTGCTCAAGTTATTACCCCTGAAGAAATCCATGATCAATTACGGGAAATTAGTTTAGAAGCTTGGGATCGTATTCACCCAAAAGGAGAACATTATGGATCTTGGACTAAGGTTATTCAAAAGACTAACGAGCCTTATGTCGAGTTCTTATCACGATTAAAATTAACCTTGGAGAGAACTGTCATAGGAGAAGAAGCTAGACAGCAGCTATTAAAACTGCTGGCATATGAAAATGCTAATGAGGATTGTAAAAGAATTATATTGCCTATTAAAGATACAGGAGATATTAATGCTTTCATGAAGGCCTGTAAGGATGTTACATCAGAGAGTAGAAAGATGCAGCTGTTTGCTGAAACAATGGCCACTACCTGGCATTCCTTGCAATCTAAACAACTCGAGAGCATGAAATGTTTTGGTTGCGGTCAATTAGGGCATTTGAAAAGGAACTGTAAAGAAAAGAAACCTGACAAAGGGCGTGGACCTGGAATTTGTCCACGATGTAAGAAGGGAAAACATTGGGCTCGAGAATGTCGCACTAAATTAAATACAAGTTTTGCAGAAAAGCCGCAGGGAAACTCGATTTCGGGCCCTACCCCGGGCCCAGGACAAATGAACAGGGGAAACCAACCATATTCTCCCTTAGCCCAGCTACCCAACACAGTGCCGCAGTGGACATACCAGCCATAAGGCCATTTACTTTAAAAGGAGGGGATAGACCTCAGAAAATTCCTGCTGGAATTTATGGACCCTTACCAATTGGCACTTTTGCTCTATTAACAGGTCGCTCTGGTTTGACATCAAAAGGAGTGACTGTTCACTTAGGTATAATTGATGCTGATTACAGAGGAGAAATTCAAGTTCTTATGTCTTCCCTAGTTGATGTGTCCTTTGAAGCAGGAGAACGAATTGCCCAGTTATTGTTATTACCTTATCTCCCCATAGGTCAGACTACCGCTGTCAGGCATGGAGGGTTTGGCAGCACGGATCCAAAATGTGTTTTTTGGGCCACACAAATAACTCGTATGCAGCCCTTGATGACAGTTAAATTGAATACGAAAGATATTACTGTCTTGTTGGATACAGGGTCAGATATCACTATTATCAAAACTGCTGATTGGCCTGAAAATATCCCCTATAATGAGATTCCTTGTCAGATAAAAGGAGTTGGCAAGGCACCTGTCCGAAGTATTGGCTTAGCCACTCAATTTGTAACATTTACCTCCCAGGATGGGCAACTGGCCGTGTTAAAACCATATATTTTAGATGTCCCTTTAAATATTTTAGGCCGTGATGTTTTAGAACAGTGGGGAGCTCACCTGGAATTTTGATTATAGATGGAACCTATTAAAATATTATGGAAATCCGAAGATCCCTTGTGGATTGAACAATGGCCATTAACTAAGGAAAAATTGGCTGCTGCACACCAATTGGTAAGAGAGCAATTACAAAAACAACATATTGAACATTCCACTTCTCCGTGGAACTCTCCAATTTTTGTCATAAAGAAAACTTCAGGTAAATGGCGTTTACTTACAGATTTACGTGGAGTTAATAACTCCATGTTCCCCATGGGGGCTCTCCAGCCTGGGGTACCTTCACCGGCTGCCTTGCCGAGGGATTGGCATACAATGGTAATTGATCTACAGGATTGTTTTTTCACTATCCCTGTACATAAAGATGATAGGAAACGTTTTGCCTTTTCACTTCCTTCTATAAATAGGCAGGGACCTCACCAAAGGTTTCAATGGAAGGTTTTGCCTCAAGGCATGATGAATTCCCCTACGATGTGTCAACTTTATGTTGACGCTGCCTTGCGTCCCGTGCGTCAAAAGTGGCCTCAGGTGTATATAGCTCATTATATGGATGATATTTTGTTTGCTAGCCCCCATCAAAATGAGTTAGAAGAAATTTTAAAATTACTGCCAGAGTATTTTATTCCTTTTGGATTGGTAATTGCTCCAGAAAAAATTCAAAAAGGAAATATTATAAATTATTTAGGATATGTGATAGAAAGAAATACTGTTAGACCACAAAAAATAGCTATACGAAGGGATAATTTGAAGACTTTGAATGATTTTCAAAAATTATTAGGAGATATTAATTGGTTACGGCCATCTTTAGGTATCCCTACTTATCAATTACATAATTTATTTGATACATTACAAGGAAATCCTGATATTCATAGTCCCCGACAGCTTACTGCGGAAGCAGAAAAGGAATTACAATTTGTGGAAGAAAAAATTAAATCCGCTTTTCTTACTCGCATTGATCCTTCTTTACCCTTGACAATGTATATTTTAAATACATGGCAATATCCCACAGCTATTATTGGACAAAAAGAGTTGCCTGCTGAATGGATTTATACTAGACATCATTTTTCAAAAAATATCACTCCTTATGGTATTCAGATTGCATATTTGATAGAACAGGCTCGAGATAGAGCTATAATTATGACCGGATGTGATATTATGGATATAATTATTCCTCTTTCTAAAGATCAATTTTCATTTTTGTTACGGAATATAGAGGAATTACAGATTGCCCTTGCAGGGTATGTGGGACAAATTAATTACCATTTTCCTAAAGGAAAATTATGGGATTGTTTTCGTAAACAAGAATTTATTATTCAGGATATAATTAGTGAACAACCTTTGGTTAATGCACCCACTGTGTTTACAGATGGGTCAAAAACTAAAAGTGCATATTGGACAACTAAAAGGTATTGGGTTCAAAATACAGATTTTAATTCAGTCCAACAAAATGAATTATTCGCCATCGCCCAAGTATTAAAAGATTTTCCCTCGGCTGTGAATATTCTTGCTGATTCAGCATATGCTGTTGGGGTCGTTAAAAATGTATATACTGCCGTGGTATGTTCTAATAAGTCCAACCTACTTAGTTTATTTTTACTCTTACAAACTTTGTTAAGAAATCGTAATACTCRTATTTATGTAACTCATATTCGCTCTCATACTAATCTTCCTGGTTCCTTGGCTTATGGCAATGCTCAAGTAGACGCTTTGGTGTCATTTGCATCTGCAGACGAGGAACATAATTTATTGCATACCAATGCTGGTAGATTACATGTTCAATATAAAATTCCTTATCGTCAAGCAAAACAAATTATAAAACAGTGTCCTATTTGCAGACCTTTACACTTACGTGCTGTAAAAGCTGGGGTTAATCCTCGAGGAACTTATGCCAACGAACTTTGGCAAATGGATGTTACTCATGTGGCACAATTTGGTCGATTATCTTATGTACATGTTGTAATAGATACTTATTCTCAATTTATATGGGCCACAGCACAAATGGGTGAAACTACACAACATGTTATTATTCATTTATTAGAAACGTTTGCTGTGATGGGTTTACCTTCCAGTATCAAGACAGATAATGGGCCAGCATATAAAAGTAAAAAATTTCAAGCTTTTTGCTTGCAATATGGTATAATACATAAAACAGGCATTGAATATAATCCCCAAGGACAGGCCATTGTGGAGCGTGCACACAGTACTTTAAAATTGCAAATTAAAAAATTAAAAAGGAGGAAAACAGATCATATACTATCATTTACTCAATCTAATGCACGTTCCATTTTGTCACAAGTATTGTTTACATTGAATTTCTTGAACCTTCCGCAGGGAGATATTCTCTCGAGAGCAGAAAAACAGTTCATAGAGGGAGAGACGGCTCCTCTCCCCTTGAATGAACATATATGGTTTAAGCCCGCTGCGGATGCAGAATGGCAGCCAGGATTGTTGCTTTATAGAGGGAAAGGGTATGCTTATGTTTCCACAGAAAATGGACAAACCTGTTCCTGGCTCCCAGCAAGGTGGATCCGGTCGCGGACCAATTCGGACGGCTGTCAGGCGACGCATGGAGGCCCCGAGAGTGCATGAATCGATGCTGCAAGCTGATGAATCTCTCCTGCAAGCTATGGCTCACTTACATTTGGATAGGCGTCATCATTGGCGGCCTCCGCCTCTTGCTTTACCCACTTGGGGGCATATTAAAAAGCTTGCTGGGGAGGGACAAAAGATCTTGAAGGAAACAAGAAAGCCTTGTACACCTGAGCATTTGTTTCTGGCCATGTGCGCTTTGCTTACTATGTCATCCCCTCCTATTGAGGCGACTAATGTAAGTTATTGGGCTTATATACCTAACCCACCTATGATGGAACCTGCACCTTGGGGAAGTGCAGATATTCCCATTTATACCTCCCCGATGATACTTTCGCCTCCTTGGAAGAATCTGACTTATCTTAATCAGGATGACGGTACCTTTACCATATCTAATTTTGATAGGAAATTTTAGTTTTAATGATGGAATTAGCTGTATTAAATGTCGATTGTATTCTTGTATTAATAGTTCTATAGAATTTAAACCAGGATATTCTCTTATGATTTTGCAACAACGCTCTCATATTTGGCTTCCGGTAAATTTAGAACGTCTATGGGCTCAAAATCCAGTGGATGCTCTGGTATTGGAATTTTTCAGGAAAGTTTTAAAACGAACTAAACGATTGATTGGTATTGTTGTAGCAGTCATTCTAAGTTTAATTACGGTAACCACATTAGCCACTGTCTCTGGAATTGCGCTACATACATCTTTACAAACTAAACATTTTGTAGAAAATTGGCACCGTGATTCACGGGATCTTTGGCTTTCCCAAACTATGATTGATACTCGTTTGCAAACGCAGATAGATGTTCTTAGACAAACTGTTAGTTGGTTGGGAAAGAAGGTTTTAACAATTGAAAGGCAAATTTGGTTGCGTTGTGATTGGAATTCCACATCCTTTTGTATTACTAATTTAAGATATAATGAATCTCAACATGATTGGAGTATTATCCAGAAATATTTAGAGGGCAATTCCTCGGCGACAGATATGATTAATAATTTGCATACTAATATTCAGGAGATATTTGGAAAACCCTTTGAGAATGAGGATGCTGCCATATTGGCTCAGTCATTTTTGAAGCAATTTGAAGGACTAGACCCGAAGGGAATTATTCAGAGCTTAGGGCATACCGCTGGAGGAATCGGAATTTCATTAATTTTTGTTATATGCTGTTTTCTGTGCATGTATGTATGTTTTGTTCGACCTTCCCGAAAATCTATTGCCACTCTCTGGTGGGCGTTACTTTTTAAACAAAGGAAAAAAGAAGGAATTGAGGCCAACACAGGCATGTGAGCCCTCTGTGGCCGTGATTGTTTGT
>NW_022591500.1:0-6409 GCF_004348235.1 Phoca vitulina
TAATGTATGGGGATTAACATAACAAAAAAATTAAAAAAAATAAAATAAAATAAAATGAAAAAAATTTTGTTTAATTTTAAGTAATTTAAATTTAAATCTTAATAGTCACGTGTGGCCAGTGACTACTGTATTTTATAGTGTATTTCTGAAGCTGGGCTTTCAATAAATGTTTATTATTGTTCAAGTAAAAAAAAACCCACTAAAATGCATTCTTAACTTGAAATAAAAGAAGCTCATGTATGCATCCCTGGTCTGTATGCTGAAAACCTAAGACTGCCACAGGAATGTTTTCTAATTCTGGGGTATGGGCATCTTGGATTCTAGCAACCTGCAGAATCGCTTCTTTGGGAATGGACTCTGGGTTAGGCCCTGCTGGGTGATAGTGTTAGACTATAGGACAGGTGGAGGGAAAGTCAGTGATTGTCCTAGAGCAGAATTATTATGTCAGTCATTGTGGTGGCCCTGATACCTTCTCTTGGTAAAGCCATGGGTTCAGGGAGGAGGCCTTGCCAGCTTGTGGTGAAAAAGATCTGAGCCTCACAAATACACAATCATCTCATTATTTACTCCCATTATTATCTTTCCTCAACACTGATGGGGCTCAAAGTTGATAGCTTTACCTCTTCCACCCTCATTTTAGTAAACCTTCCCCATCATCCTGTGAAATGACAATTGCTCTTTCCTCAAACTTTTCTGAAGTATTAAACAAACAATTTAATGTCCCCCCCAATAAAGACACAAAAATCAAACCTTATAAATCACCCCTACTCAATATAGTTATTTGGGAGTGAGCACTGACCACCAACATCAGGACAAAGCAGTTGGGGGTATCTTCTTTTTTCTGATTTGCCCAGGATCTCCAATCTTTAATAAGTGCCATCCACTGTGCTGAGCCCTGAGTATATAGAGAGGAAGTACACAAGGTCCTTCTTTCAGGAAGTACCAGCAACTAGTGGGACATAGACATATAGAGAGTTAATTCATGATAAAACACAAGAGTAGTATGAGGTACTTGGGAACACAGGATAAGCAGTGACATATGGGAATATTCAAAGTGAGATTAATATTTCCCTTAATTACTTGCAATTCAGAGAAAGAAATATTTCCAAAAATGTTTATGGCAGAAACTGTCTCAATACTCTCCAATCCTGTTGCTTCTTTCTGGTCTCACAGGCTACATTACAGTACCCAGCCTCACTTTTATTTAGTCTGAGGCCATGTGACAAGACTCTGGCCAATGCATCTGCCCAAATTGACGTGTCTCCTATAAAAACTCATGTTTTATTCTTCATGTTCTCTCTTACAGAAATCATGAAAGCCAAATACAGAGGATGGTAGCACCATGAAATGAATGGAGCTGGGGCTTTGAAACACTGCTTGGAGGAGACACCAGGAAAGCCTCATGAATCTAATTGGACCATTATGTGAGAAATAAGCTTTTATGGTATTAAGCCACTATAATTTGGGAACTGTTTGTTATAACATCAATTATCCAATTGGCTTCAACTTGGATATCAAATATAATCACAGAATTTTAGAACTTAGAAAGCTCTCAGTCTACTTAATCTCTTCATTTCACAGAAGAAGAAATGAAGTGACTTGCATTCAGCCATCTTTAGGATATAACAAGACTAGAATCCACTCTCCCAATTCTCAGGGAAAGGCTGGTTTCATCAGGCCAAAGTTGCCTCTATTAGTCTATACATACTTTTCAGCACACCAGTGAAACAGAAACACACAGATTGAATTTTATGGAAAATAAAAGTTGTCTGTATGAGGAAAGGAACATTGAGATTTAGCCAAAAGTGATTTATTTTGATATTAGCATATTTAGGTTGTTTTTCAAGTACTGAATTTAAAACAGGGTTGGATTTATTATCGGGACAATTTTAGGTTTATCATCAGAACAGTGCCTTATTATATTGTTTGTTTTGTTTCACTATGCCTGGTATTTAAGTTTATCCATTGCCAGGAGGTGAGACGTTGAAATTCTTTGAGTGTAACATATGGGTTCATCAATTTCTGAGAAAAATAGTCTGTAACCTTGCAGACCTTCAATGTCATGAGATTGAACTCTGAGTTTCCTAGTCCATGGACTAAATCTATGGCACCTATACTTTCTAGGATAAAGTGGGACAACAACAACAACAAAAACCCACACAGGGTAATTGAATTGCTTCAACAAATGCTGTTGTTTGCATGATCAATTCCATTCTCCCCTTCTATCATGGATACCAAATCTTGATGCATTTGTGTGGCAAGAAGCCTAGCCCAGGTGATGAATGGTGATGGATGCAGACCAGACGTGGCAGTCTTGGTCTCCTTAGCAAGTGATTTGTCTAAAAGTAGGAGTAGAACCAAATTATGGTCAATGAAATATAACTAAAAATCTGCTGGAGGCTTTTGGGAAATATTTTGCTCTCTGCTAAGAAGGAGGTACTGAGGAAATGCCATTATTGTCTGTCCCTTCCTTCTTACATCTGGATTTATTTTCATGAGGACATGACTCTAGGAACTGCAGCCACAATCCAAGGGTGGGAAACAACTAATTGTGAGTTGGGACATTTTTTTTTCCATATCCCTTTACAATACTCCCTCCTGACAAGTGCACACTTGCTTGGTTTTCAAGTCACTGGAATTGAGGGACTAAGGATTAGGCACTGTATAGGTTCCCAATAGGTTAATTTGGTTCTAGTCCCTGACTCTTTCTCTAATAAATTAGACTAGCTACCATGTTTCCATCTCTTCTATCTGCTCTGAAAAATGGTTATACACATAATATTTGACCTCAAGTTTCTTATTTGTAAAATGGGGGTAATAAAAACCTATCCGATATTGTTATTGAAGGGATTGTATTAAATTCATTTCTTCAACTAATATTTACTGAGTGCCTATTGTGGGACAGAAATTGTGGTAAGCACAGATGATATTAAATGAACAAAGTAAAGACAATCTCCAGCCCTCATGGGACTTCTGATCTGGTAGTAAAGACAGGGAAAGGAAGGAAGGAAGGAAGGAAGGAAGGAAAGAAGGAAAGAAGGAAAGGAAAGAAAAAAGAAAGAAAATATACCAAGAATAAGAAATTGTAATAATTGCAATGAGCTGGACCAGATGGGCTGATGGAAGAAAACAAGTGCACAGAAGACCTCCAAGAAGTGATGAGAGTTAACCTGAGAAGGATGTAATAGAGCCCATCAGGTAAAGAACAAGGAGCAAGCGAAGAGATTTGTAACAGACAGAACAGCAAGAATGAAAGCCTTGAGATGGGAGGAGTTTGGTTGTTCTGGGAGAAGCAAGAAGGCCAGTGTGGCTGGGATGTGGTGAGTTAAAGAGAGGGCAGCAAGAGAATGGCAGGGACTTAGTCATGTAGGATTTCATAGGCCGTGATAAGAAATGTGGATTTGATTCTAATCCCAATGGGAAGTCTTTGAGGAATTTTAAGTAGTGACATAATATTATAGGATTTTTAAAGTCAAAACTAGCTTTTGTGTGAAAAGGGGTTGGAAAGATTTAGCAGTAGAGAGGGGAAGATCAGATAGGAGGTTACTGTGGTGCTATAGGCAAGAGATGGCAGAGGCTTAGACTGGGAGAATGATGTTAGAGGTGCTGGAAAGAAGTGTAGATTTAAGATAAATTTAGAAAATAGAGTCAACAGGATTTGCTGATGGATTGGGTGTGAGAGGTAAGAGAAAGGAAGAATTAAAGATATCTTCCAGATTTTGTGTTTGAATATCTGGTTGTATGGTGGAACTACTTTCCAAGAGGAAAAGATTAGAAAGGGGAGGTTTTGTACTTGGGGTAAAAATCAACAGTTTAGTGTAGACTTGTTTGGTTTTTTTTTTTTTTTTAAGATGGCTATGGACCATTTATATGGAGCTGTCAGGCTGGTAGTTGAATGTATGTCTATATATAAGTCTAAAGTGGTATATTAGTTAACTATTGCTGTGTAACAAACCACTCCAAAAGTCAGCAGCTTAAACAATAACTATTTGTCCTGTTATATTTCTTCAGGTTGGCAAATTATCTTGGATTAAGCAGGGAGTCTTATTTGGTCTCACCTGGGTTCCCTAATGCATCGGTAGTCAGCTCTGAGTTGGCTAGGTGGTTTGCTGCTGGGGTTGGTTGATTGTCAGTTGGTGTAATGATCTCTGTGGTTTTTCATTCTTTAGTGGGATTCCTTGGGCTTGCTCATATAATAGAGGGAGGATTCCAAGAGTAAGTAGAGCCTTAAGTTCACAATTGGTACATCATCACTTCCCCAGTATTCCATTTACCAAAGAAAGTTATAAGGCCAGCCCAAGTTCAGTAGGTGGAGAAATAGACTCTGCCTCATCATGGGAGCAGTTGTAAAGTCACATTGCAAAGGTATGGCTACCAAGAGGCCATTAATTGGGGCCATCAATGCCATTAATTGACTAAATTATAGGTTATAATTTGAGAGTCTTCAGCACATAGATATTAGTTAAAAACATGGAAACAACTGAGCTCACTAGAGTGAAAGTGTAGATGAAGAAGAGTCTTAAGAAATTCCATTTGGCCAGTGAGGTTGGGGTCAGCAAAAAGACTTAGAAAGTCAGGTGAAGTAAGAAATAGAAGCATATAAAGAAGAAATTGGCATGTATTAATGTATAATAAACTGAGTCTGAATATAGCTCATATTCATTTGTTGAAGCTGTCCTCAGTTTAGGGCATTTAGCTAGCTCTGTGGTAGAAAAAATGAGGTACAAACTATAGTCCTACTGTAGAAACCATACTGAATGTATACTTTAGTTGGAGAAAATAGCCTCATGCTTAGATAATATTAATAACAATGTAGGACAACTATATACAGGAGTTTCTCAAGAGCCCATCACTGAGAATCCATTAGCAAGAAAAAAGTCAATCCTTTGGCTGGTTACATGGATGTTTTCAGTTTGTGAAAAGTTCCTCAAGTCATATACTTATTATTTGTGTAATCTTCCATGTATATGTTATACTGCCATAAAAAGGTTTTTTTAAGATTTTATTTATTTATTTGAGAGAGAGAGCATGTGAGAGAGAGAGAGAGAGAACGAGCAGAAAGAGGGGCAGAGAGAGAAGCAGACTCTCCGCTGAGCAGGGATCCCAGGACCCTGGGATCATGACCTGAGCCGAAGGCAGACACTTAACCAACTGAGCCACTCAGGCACCCTAAAAAGTTTTTTTTTTAAAGCTACCTCAGCCCTCTTGATTATTAGTACCTGATAGTTGTTTAGTTTGTATAAAAATACTAAATGTCTTTTCATAAGAATTTACTTTTGTTATATTTATTTACATATATGTGATATATTCACATATGTCTCAGAACCAAAATTTAGAAAAGTTGGTGTGGACTTTTTTTTTTTCCACATTGGGCAGGGAATGTGACCAGAAGCAGTGGGAATGCCAAAAGATGTACTTTACAAAGGCTTGAGGATAAACAAAATAATCTTTTTTCTCCTTATAAGCAGTTCAATCAGAATGGATTTAAACAACTTTTATCTAAATAGTTTTGAAAAAATATATATTTTGTCTTTTACCCTAGCTTAAATGAACCCCTAAATGTAAAAGGAATTCAGTTTTCTACATCAACATGCATTGTATTTTTAACACAAGAGCAGAAGAAATTCAGAGGGGAAATTGCTTTTTGTTATAAATTTATGCTAACATAAAGTTCTTCTGAATAAGACAACTGAAGAAAAAATTGGAACAGTTAGAAAGAAAAGAAGACCTTGCAGGGGAAAAAAGGCCAAATCAGATAGGGGCTTGCTTGGAAAACTGGAATGGGGATAAATTGGCTGGGCCAAAAAAGAGAAAGTAGCTTTTAGAAAATTAACTATAGAAATCATCACACCATCTAAAGTAGGTTCAAATGATTTAGGGATGCTGGGGAGGAGGGATGGCAAAACAGCTCAAATCTTCAGAAGACTTGCATCATGTTCTATGAAAAGATGAAATGTAAGCAGATCTCTTATAACTAAAGCAAATAAAAGATTATTATTAGCTATATATCTATAGTGTGTGAGCATGGTCAGTGACTGAACTCTCACATTGTTGGCTGAATTGCAAGGCACTTAGAGATGATGAGATATAAGGACCCTTAATTCATCAGGAAACTGAGCCCTAGAGAGACTAAAGAATTTTCCAAAGGCTCACTGAAGAGCTAACAATACAGAGGTAAGGGGCTGCTCTGAGTCAGTCACCTCAAAGTCTAAGCAGACAGGCTTGCTGAATTCTTGTAGGTAAACCATGCAAAAAATGGACTTTGTGGAAAGATGCAGTTGGTGTGGACTTTTTTTTTTCCACATTGGGCAGGGAATGTGACCAGAAGCAGTGGGAATGCCAAAGGAAGTACTTTACAATGGGTACCAATTTCTGTAAGAGTGAGTGTGGCAGTTAAAAAAAAAATGGC
>NW_022591501.1:0-5416 GCF_004348235.1 Phoca vitulina
ACCTCGGCTGCAGCAACTCTTGCTAGACACATCTCCAAAGGCAGGGAAACAAAAGCAAAAATGAACTATTAGGACTTCATCAAGATAAAAAGCTTTTGCCCGGCAAAGGAAACAGTCAGCAAAACCAAAAGGCAACCTATGGGATGGAAGGAGATATTTGCAAATAACTTATCAGATAAAGGGCTAATATCCAAAATCTATGAAGAACTTATCAAACTCAGCACCCAAAAAACCAAATAATCCAGTGAAGAAATCAGCAGAAGACATGAATAGACATTTCTCGAAAGAAGACCTACAAATGGCCAACAGACACATGAACAAATGCTCCACATCACTCAGAATCAGGGAAATCCAAATCAAAACCTCAATGAGATACCACCTCACACCAGTCAGAATGGCTAAAATTAACAAGTCAGGAAATGGCAGATGTTGGCAAGGATGCAGAGAAAGGGGAACCCTCCTACACTGTTGGTGGGAATGCAAGCTGGTGCAGCCAATCTGGAAAACAGTAGGGAGGTTCCTTAAAAAGTTAAAAATAGGGCTACCCTCTGACTCAGCAATTGCATTACTAGGTATTTACCCCCAAAGATACAAAGATAGTGATCCGAAGGGGCACATACACCCCAATATTTATTGCAGCAATGCCCACAATAGCCAAACTGTAGAAAGAGCCCGAATGCCCCACGACAGATGAATGGATAAAGAAGATGTGGTATATGTACACCATGGAATATTACTCAGCCATCAAAAAGGATGATTGCTTACCATTTACATCACCGGGGATGGAACTGGAGGGTATTATGCTAAGCGAAATAAGTCAATGAGAGAAAGACAACTGTCGTACGGTTTCACTCACATGTGGAATGTAAGAAACAGCACAGAGGACCATAGGGGAAGGGAGAGAAAACTGAATGGGAAGTCACAGAGAAGAAGAAAAACCATCACAGACTCTTAACTATAGGAAATAAACTGAGGGTTGCTGGAGGTGGATGGAGTGATGGGGTAAGTGGGGGATGGGCATTAAGTAGGGCATGTGATGTTATGAGCACTGGGTGTTAGATGAAACTGATGAATTATTGAGCTCTACATCTGAAACTAATGTTGTACTCTATGTTGGCTAATTAAATTTAAATTAAAAAAGGAAAAAACAAAGGAAAATAATTTAAATAAATCAATTATCAATGAAAATACCAAGTATTCAGAAATCTGCCCAAAAATATGCAAAACCTCTATAGGATAGACCAATGGAAAACACTAAAAAGTTCAGAAAGACAACACACCATACATGGCTATTAATTCACATCAGAAGAGGCAGAAAGACGGAGGGTATGGAATTTAAAATACAGTCACCTTTCCATGTAAAAACAAATGCAACTGGTCCCTGCCACAAAAACCCCATCGAGGTTTCCAAATTATCCAGATGTTACCTTCCCGATCTCTGGCCATTCTTGGTTTTGTTTGTTTGCTTGCTTCTTTGGTTGGTTGATCTTCTAGTTATAAAAACAGTTTCGGTTGTCAAGAAGACAGAAGATAAAGAACAAGCTAACTGAATATCTGCCTTCTTGGTTGGTGTGCCTTGGAAAGTGAATGTGTGACGGACGAGAGCTGAAGTCACTGACAATGCCTCATCCATTCCGCCCTCAGCGAGCCCCATCATGATGGAGTTCAAGCCGTCTCGGGATGTTCTCTTATCCTTGAATTGAAATAGTTCTGGAGGCTGCAAGTCGAGATCAAAGTGTGGTGTCGTCAGGGTTGGTTCCTCCTGAGGGCCGTGAGGGAGAATGTGTTCCACTGTCTCTCCCAGCTTCTGGGGCTTTGGTGGCAATCTTTGGCATCTATTGGCTTGTAGAAGCATCACCCCAGTCTCTGCCTGTATCCTCACATGGCGCTCTCCCTGTCTGTGCTTCAAATCATTCTTGTTTCCAAAAGATACCTAATGATCTAGAGAAATTTTATTATATATAATATATGTATATAATAGACATGACATATTACATTAAATTGAAAAATAGGCATACAAAACAGTTGTATGATCCCAATTTTATAAAAATAACAATGTATGCATTTTTAAAAGATTAAAATGCAACAAAAACAGTGCTCCTACATGATTCTTTTACGTTTCTGTTTTCTAAATTTTTCACTGAGAGCAAATACTACTTTTACAGTATGACACGTAAACAAATGTACTAAATGAATAAAGTGTGGATAGAAATCCTTTAAGTAAGAGGCTCTGGTACGTGTGAGAGATACAAAGAGATTTCCACTTCATAACAACAGCCACACAAGGAGCACTTGTTATGCACCATGTGATGCTCTAAGAGCTCTCTTTGTGTAACTCACAAAAGCCATGTGAGGCCAATACTTTTTTATGCCCATTTCACAGATGAGGAAAGAGCTGGATAGTCAGCAGATCCAGGCTGGTTCAAGGATCAAGGTAACATCATCTGTCTACTTGCTCACTTGTCTGTTTGAATTTGGTTTTTCAAACACAGGTTGCTGCCAGCACAACGACATTCATTTTGTTTGGTAATGGGGCAGAGGAAGAAACTAGTGGGTCAGTATCGTTATGTGTTAGTTTCCATGGGATCCAATAAGTCCTTTGTTTGCATTTTTCACTTTTAACCTTAGAAAGCATTTTGTTTACTCCTGCCCTGCTACTGTTTCACCCTAAAAATCACAGTGGGCACAATCAAGCAGGAGTTTCAACTCCACTCCACTCTATGGCCTCCCCAGCCCTTCCGGTGAAAGGAATCAGCAGGGCGGGAGAACGAACTGGCTCAGGTCCCGGCACGGGTGGTCCCATCCCACCGTGGTCCAGCCGGGAGACCTTCTGTATTTGCTCCATCTACAAAGTGAGCTATCTGTGCAGATCTCCACCAGCTCCTTTCGGAAAGCCACAGCTGGTGGGTGGGAGAGCTGAGCTCAACCTCTAGGTCTCAACTTCAAATCAGACTAATATTTAAGGTTCTTCTTCCTTCTGTGAAGGACAAGGTCACAGTATTTCTCCTCATGTTGTCTTATAACAAGCTCCGTTCACCAGTTAGGATTTCTAAATCAGCTGTCGTTCTGTTCACTCCTTGATGTGTCACATAAAGAGCCAACTGATGGCTTGGTGTCTGTGTGCATCTGCACCATTTGGAGGAATCATGGGTTTTGGAACACTCTGCGGATCCCCAATGCAGCCACCTCTCCTCCCAGATTTCTTTATCATCTTTATTTTTTATTTTATTTTATTTTATTATGTTATGTTAGTCACCATACTTCATTAGTTTTTGATGTAGTGTTCCACGATTCATTGTTTTCATATAACACCCCGTGCTCCATGCGGTACGTGTCCTCCTTCATACCCATCACCAGGCTAACCCATCCCCCCACACCCCTCCCCTCTAAAACCCTCAGCTTGTTTCGCAGAGTCCGCGGTCTCTCACGGTTCAACTCCCCCTCCGATCTCCCCCGCTTCATTTTTCCATTCCTTCTCCTAATGTCCTCCATGCTATTCCTTATGTTCCACAAATAAGTGAAGCCATGTGATAATTGACTTTCTCTGCTTGACTTATTTCACTCAGCATATTCTCCTCCAGTCCCATCCATGTTGATGCAAATGGTGGGTATTCATCCTTTCTGATGGCTGAGTAATATTCCATTGTATATATGGACCACATCTTCTCTAGCCATTCATCTGTTGAAAGGCATCTCAGCTCTTTCCACAGTTTGGCTATTGTGGACATTGCTGCTATGAACATTGGGGTGCATATGGCCCTTCTTTTCACTACATCTGTGTCTTTGGGGTTAATACCCAGTAGTGCAATTGCTGGGTCATAGGGTAGCTGTATTTTTCACTTTTTGAGGAACCTCCACACTGTTTTGCAAAGTGGCTGTACCAACTCGTATTCCCACCAACAGTGTAAGAGGGTTCCCCTTTCTCCACATCCTCTCCAACATTTGTTGTTTCTTGCCTTGTCAATTCTTGCCATTCTAACTGGTGTAAGGTGCTATCTCAATGTGGTATTGACTTGAATTTCCCTGATGGCTAATGATGTTGAACATTTTTTCATGTGTCTGTTAGCCATTCCTATGTCTTCTTTGGATATATTTCTATATAGAGTGTAGATATAGAGATACATATGGTATTTCTGTATACCAGTGACAAAGAGTTTCCAAATGAAATTTAAATAAATTATGAATACCATTTACATCAACGTGGATGCAACTAGAGGATATTATGCTGAATGAAATAAGTCAGTCAGAGAAAGACAATTATATGGTTTCACTCATATGTGGAATATAAGAAACAGTGCAGAGGATCATAAAAGGGAGGGAAAATTGAAAGGAAAGAAATCAGAGAGGGAGACAAAGCAAGAGATGCTTAACTATAGGAAACAAACTGACGGATCCTGGAGGGGATGTGGGGTTGCGGGTCAGATAAATGGGTGATGGGCATTAAGGAGGGCACCCGATGTGATGAGCACTGGGTGTTATATGCAACTAATGATAGCTGAACTCTACATCTGAAACTAATGATGTACTATGTGTTTGCTAATTGAACTAAATTAAAAAAAATTTAAAAAGAACCTGGCTGGCCTCCCCTCCCCCGGCCCAACTGCTCTGCCCTGGTTGCCGGGCACCGTTGACCTCATGGGTGGAACTCTCCACAGGGTTCTGAGTGGTCAGTTGCGGCCACAGGACTCTGGCGCTCGGAGACAGAGCTGTGGAGCCCGACGCAGCCATGGAGGGCCCCCCCCTCGGCCGCCGGATCCACTTGCCAGCTGGTGTTGGAGCACCTGTGGGAGGCGCTGATGATGATTTCTGGAAGCTGGGGACACAGCCCGAGTCTCCCCGTGTTGCCCTGGGCGGTGCTCGTATGGACTGTGCTGCTGGTTCTCCTCGTGAAGAGACGACTCACTCGAAGAAGCGCGAAGGCGCTGGGCCACAGGGCCTCTGCCCGCCACGAAGTGTGTGGAGCCCGCCGTGAGGAGAGTGGCCCAAGCACACAAGCCGAGGCCGCCCTCAGGCCGCCCGCGGTGGTGGCCAGTCCTCCCTCGTTACAAGCCCTGTGCTTGTCAGCAATGAACGCAGACCTGAGCAGGCTGGTGCTGAGGGACACTGTCATCTCTCTGAGGAAGGCACTGAAGAGCCAGCCTCCCGACCTGCCCCAGGTCCCTGGGGAAAAACCCATCCTCAGAACATCGGAGAAGGATGGAGAACAGCTTCTGAGGAAAAGAACGGAGGATCGGAGTGAAAACACTCCTTTTCCAGAAGGACCCGAACCGCTCAACCAAGAAGTTTCGAGATGGAGGCAGAAAGGGCAGGAGAAGGAGGGGGAAGAAAGGCTGGAGCCGTCGAAGGCATGCATGGAGCCGGTCCCGAAAGATCAAGCCAGCCAGTCCCCGTCCAGGGCCGGACCCGGGCTGCAGGC
>NW_022591501.1:5426-6405 GCF_004348235.1 Phoca vitulina
AAGATGTCTTTAGCGCTGTCCTGCAGCATGGGGTGGGGCCCGAGGAGCCCCAGGGCTTCCGTCCTAGTGGGGGCAAGGCCAGGGAATCAAGAACAAGGGCACAAGGAATAGCAATCTCTGCTCTGCAGAGAATTCCAATAGGGTGATGACTACAGGGGTCAGGGGCCACAACCAGAGGGGACATTCAGGCTGAGATGAAGGTCACAGGAGGTAGTCTGGGAGAGCAGGGGGCAGAATGTTCCAGGCAGGGAGCACAGGAGTATAAAGGCCGAGGCAGGGCTGTGCTGCCGGGGCTGGGGAAACCGGGCACAGGTGACAGGGAAGGGGGCAGGCAGCAGGGCCCCTGCACAGAGCTCTCCCTCGTGCAGGGTAGAGACCCCCGGGGCGGGTGGAGACCTGGAGACAGGGGCTGGTGGCTGGGCACGGGTGTGATGTGTGTTCTGCACAGATCTGCGTGGCTTTGGGGACAAGGGAACGAGGGGAGGGGGAGACGGGGCTGGATTCTGGGAGAGGGCTCACGGGGTCTGCATGGAGCACTGGGGGCTGGCACTGGGGTGGTCATCATGGAGATGGAGGGGGAGGACAGATCGGGGCTGTGTTGGGGCAGTTGGGGGGGTCAGAGGAGAGGCAGGAAGAAAGACTCCCACCTTCTGTAAGATCGCTGTGTGTTGTCTGGGCGTCCTCAAGGAACCCTTAGAAAAATCTCTGCGTGGGGCCCTGAGGAGAGTCAGCAAGGCATGGACCCATTGCACGCAGTGGGGAGCCCGCTTTCTGAGGAGTGCAGCGTGGAGTAGGCCTGTCCATTTGGGCTCCCGCCAGGTTTCCACCGTCCCTGAAGGCCCTCGTGAGCAGGTGGTCTCACCTCCCAGCTGCTCCCACAACAGGGACCCCAAGGGCAGCTTCGGGAGGGGCTGGAGTGCAGGGGGAGGATGTCCAAGGGGACGCACGTCCTACCTGATGGAGCCGACGCTGCTACCAG
>NW_022591502.1:0-6401 GCF_004348235.1 Phoca vitulina
TAAAACTCTTTCAGATGATTTGAAAGCCTACAGAAAGACCATGGCTACTGTACTAAGAATTAAATGCTCATCAAGCTTAAATCTGCAAAAGCTGGGCACCCAGGAGATACTGATCTGCACCCCAAAATTACAGTTATCTGGCACCACACCCTTCTTTGTTGGCAGGAGTATCTTCCCTTTGAAGCTCTCTCAGAAAGCTCTGGAACCCTCATCAGGATGTGTCACATGTGCTGGTGGAATGGATCATCTCATTTTCCCAGAGACACCTCTATGTCCTGCTTTCTTTATCAAAACCACAATAGTGACACAGTCATAGATGTGAGTTAGTCATAGATGTTAGCTCTATTGACAATTTGGACCAACTAGTTCCTCATAATGTGGGAGAGAAGGGGTCTGCCTGAGTATGGTGGGATGTATGGCAGCATCCCTGGCCTTCACACACCAGATAGAGGAGGGATGGTACTAATGCTCGAGAAGCATCAACAATGTCCACTGCAGACAAACTCACATTTAAATAACAGAAGCTGTGCCTGCCTAACAAACATTTTGGTTGTATTAACCAGAAATGTCTCTTCTTTCATTCAAATAACAGATCCATTTAATGATGTATGTAGGGTGAAAGATACGTTTTGCTTAATTGGCTAGCCATCCTTTTTTTTTTTTGAGAGAGAAAGAGAGAGAGAGGGAGAGAGAAGGAGGTACAGAGGAAGAGGGAGAGAGAGAATCTTAAGCAAGCTCCATGCTTAGCACAGAGCCCGACACGGGGCTCAATCTCACAACCCTGAGATCATGACCTGAGCTGAAATCAAGAGTCAGACGCTTAACTGACTGAGACACCCAGGCGCCCCATTTTTTTAATAATTAGAGAATTAAATCATTATTTCATTACTTTAACAAGATGCCTTGATAGAATGGGTATCCAAATATTGGTTAAATTTTATGAGCGTGTATTCAGACTGTGTTTACATAGGTCTAATGCTTTTCAAGGATTTTACTGCCAATTTAAAAAATCAATCAATTAAAGCAACCAAGTAACTTACTCTTTTTAAGAGGATTAATCAATAACAAGGTGCTAACACAATCACATTTTGTCTGCACAATGTAAATTCAACCAGTTGAAAAGGTGGGGAGAATTGGAGAATAGGCAAGCATTTTCTTTCTTCTGCAAGTTAACATATAACTGATTTATTACTCCTTTCTCCTCCACTCCCACATTCACTTGTAATTTTATCAGATCAACCGGGTGTCTTGGCACCATAAAGCCTCAATATATATTCAAGCTGTTTGCCCAGTAAATTAACTGCAATATTATAGGAGCATTTTTCATATGCAAATGTGCACTATGAAGTGTACCAAACTGAAAACCAACAGCAGCTTCCTCTAAAACTTGAAAATCAACTCTTAAAATTTATCTTCTTTAACCATCTGGTCATGATGCTAAATGACTTGGTAGAAAAACTGTCTCACATTTTTACTGGCTTGAGAGAGGGTAAATTTTTGTTTTTAATATATTTTATGAATCTTGTACTCAAAGAAACCAGTAGAGAGGCACTGATATTGGTATAAATTTGTGTAAAGCTCAGATACCTACTGCGTATGTATACTATTTTTGATCTTCTAGAATTTTTCTTTTCCACATACTCCCACTTAATGTTTCACTGTTATTCTCCTCTATCCACAGAGTTCTTCTTTTTTAAAAAAAAATGGTTTATACGTAGAAAGAGATCTTTTCATTCCTTGATTCTTTTATCTTCTTATCCTGATGAATTAAGGTCATCCCCCTGTTTTAATTACACTGTGTCATCTTCAATCTGATTTTCTTTAGCCTGTTGGGTGCAAAGGTCCGTGCATATCCCCTGAGTTGTTTTTATTTTTAAAATCCAAAATAAATAGTTATTTGTTTCATGATTTCTAGAACAGTATATTTTTAAATAACTGGATACTCTTCTTCACAAATTTGCAGATAGACATTTTGCTCCTCTGTTTCTCTTAAGATTTAGACATCGGGGCGCCTGGGTGGCTCAGTCGTTAAGCATCTGCCTTCGGCTTGGGTCGTGATCCCAGGGTCCTGGGATTGAGCCCCGCATTGGGCTCCCTGCTCAGCAGGAAGCCTGCTTCTCCCTCTCCCGCTCCCCCTGCTTGTGTTCCCACTCTCGCTATCTCTCTCTGTCAAATAAATAAATTTAAAAAAATAAGATTTAGACATCAGGGAGAGTTCTGAGACTTCCTGGAACAGAAGAAAAGAGTGCAAGCCATTTTACTTATAGAAAAGGAAAGTATGTCAACTGAGCAACTATAAGAACTGTCCAAATGTAAGAGTTTAGAATTTGAAAACCACATCTTTATCTTTTTCTCTCTGACCTAAATATAGTCCTCTTCTAAACTATAGTTTTAAAAAATGCAAAGCTAATTTCCTGAATCAACATAATATTCTGCAGTAGAAAACATGTGGAAGAAGCTTTCAAGAGGACAATTTTCACCACTACAGTGACTTCCTTTAGCTGTTTCCTCTTTTTTCTCCAAATATCCTTGAGAGAGCTACAATACAAGGTGTCTTAAAACAAAAATATATTGATTTCCAGTGACCTCTGGCAAACATTAACACCTTTTCTTACTTATATAACTTAATCTTTAACCAGAACAGAAAAGCAAAGAGAAAAGAAGAGGGAAAAGAAAAGAGAAGAGAAGAGAAGAGAAAAAAAGAAAAGTAAAGAAAAGAAAGCCCTGTTTTGCAATGATAGGTTTGTCTTATATTCTTGGGGAGACATACACCAAGCAATTTAGTATTTATATGACCAAAGGAGTTTTCCATGCTTTTCGTCCTACTGGAATAACTAACTAACTAATAACTAATAACTAAAAAGACCAGTGGTCCCAGAGAAGGCAGTTAGTGGTTCTGCTGTCATGAATTCTCCCCAGGTGAAACACCTTTGCAGCTGGTCACAGCGTGGAAGGACTCCCTGCCCATCTGTATTCTGAACATACATCATCCAACCTGAATTGCTATGGAATGGGCCAGCACCGCATTCCACCTCTGCCCAAGCACTATAATGAAAACACGGATTTGTTTTCAGATCCTAAACTCTGCTCCAGTTTCTATTCATAACCTCTTGTCTTGTCTCCCTCCATCAGTAAAAAGGAGAAAATTACAGCGCAAATTTCATAGGGTTGGTATAAAGGTTAAATGAGATAATATATCAAAGATGTAGGACTCATAGGTTTTTCTTGAAAATAAATTCCCAGTCTCACCCTTTTTCATCAAGGGTTTAGAATAAGGTTGTTTTTGTTTTAAGTCTTTTCCTGACCCATATGGAGAGAGCTGAGGAAAACCTTCAAACGTCAACTCTAATAACATTCAAAGATACTGACTCTAACAATCAAACATTATTTGATTTTCCATACAGCAAAAGGTATACCTCCAGCACCAAAAAATGGTGCAATAATTTAATACAGAGAAAGGTGGTTCTCTCTTATACTTTTCTTCAAAAAAAAAAACAAAACCCACATCTGAACATTATAATAATAAACACCTACAAAGCACTTACTCTCTGCCATGCACACATATTAATCATTTAATCTTTAAAACCCTAGTATTATTATTATTACACCGAGTTTAGAGCTGAGAAAATAAGATAACAGAAAATTTAATTTTCCCAGGGGCACCAAGCAAACAAATAGTACAGCTGTGCTCTAAACCACGTAGAATCTATGCTTTTAAACTACTATATTCTGTCTCCCCATGGATGAGACTTTATAATTGGACCATTCTGATGTCATTAATGCCTAGCATTTGGTTCCTACAAGATGTGAACCAGTTCTTTCTTAGGAGATATCTGTGATGCTCCTCTTGAGATGGCAAGATGTAATTTTCTTTTCTTTTCTTTTTTTTTTAGGATTTTATTTATTTATTTGAGAGAAAGAGAGCGTGTGAGAGCACAAGGGGGGTAAGGGCAAAGGGAAAGGGAGAAGCAGGTTCCCCACTGAGCAGGGAGCCTGACACAGGGTTTGATCCCAGGACCCCGGGATCACAACCTGAGCTGAAGGCAGATGCTTAATGATTCAGCCACCCAGGCACCCCAAGATTCAATTTTCTATCCAGAGGTAAAACAGTACATTTACAACACATCCATGCAACTCTACCTGCTAACAGTTTGGCCTTGAGCAGCAGGATAAAGGGCCTTGAAAATAAATATCTTTGATGATTTAAACTATTTTTATGGTTATTAACAAATATCGTTCACAATGTGTTCATTTTCCTCTTTAACTTACAATTAAGTATGAGAATTGCAAATCTGTGGAAACTTGAAGCATCTAACACAGAAACTTCTGGAAATGGTACAAACCTCACATTTCACAGCCACGTATACCTGGTGATGAGAATGAGTATGACAGATCTTGGGCTTGATTCTGATGGGTTTTAAATCACAATTTATTTCCTCAAAATAAAACTTCCTCTATCATCTACATTTGATAGCCTTGGTTCTATGGTGATCATGGTATGTCTCTCAGTAGCTCAAAAAAACTTCTGAGCTGGATGCTGTGATGTGCCCCCCTCAGAACTGAGACACTTATGCCGTTTGTGTCTAAAGAGAGTCATTTCACCCAAAGTCCTGCCCCTTCCTCTGGGTCAGCTCACATCCAGTGATGGTTAATATCAGGACATAAGGCCCTGGTCCCTTTGCCTCTATTTGGTACACTCAGGGACCATCGCAGTTCCACAACACCCCACGGGATCATTCCACTCTCCCAGAGGTGTTGATGTCAAGAGCACTCCCCAATAAACCTCTGCCACAAATCTGTTTTAGAGTCTCTCCTGGGGACCTGACCTGCAACAAATGTTTAACAAAAGACGTCTGCAGATCTTCTGGGGGCAAAGATTTCCTACCTTCTGCAGATGACGTGGGCCGTGTCCTCTGCACTTACATGATGAACACTATTTGCATTCTGTGATATGCTGGCACAGTCCTTCTGGCAAGGACATCTTCTCAGGTCAATATAATTATGAAAATTGCTTCAGTCAAGGGCTGTCATTGAAGGACTGCATTGTAAACTCAAGACACAAGTTAATCCCATAACTTCATCTAAGAAATCCTTAAAATTTCATGTTGAAATGGTACACAAAAGACACAAAACAGTCTACAAAATAAGCAGTAATAACTTCACTGGACCATTGACTCTACCTGTAAAAATCCAAATCTCTTTTTTTAAATTTTATTTTTATTTTTTTTTAAAGATTTTATTTATTTATTTGACACAGAGAGAGATAGCAAGAGCAGGAACACAAGCAGGGGGAGTGGGAGAGGGAGAAGCGGGCTTCCTGCCGAGCAGGGAGCCCGATGCGGGGCTTGATCCCAGGACCCTAAGATCATGACCTGAGCCGAAGGCAGACGCTTAACGACTGAGCCACCCAGGCACCCCGAAATCCAAATCTCTTAACAGTGGCCAATAGTCCAGTTGAAGATTATGATTTCAATGATCATAAAATTTCATAAACAGGGAGAATATTTTTCTGCAAAATGCTGCTTTTCTCCCAATTTCTCAGGAGTATACAATCACCTCTTCAGATTTTTCCATTTTGTTTGCTCCAGATGGAGAAGTTTTCATTGTAACAAATAGAGAAAAGCAACATCAAAACAAGGTGTGCTCCATCTCAAGGAGCTTTTCACAATTACTAACAAATACCAGAGTGCCTTCTTTACATACATTAATCTTGTCCAGCTTTTTTCTCAACAAAAATAGAATCTCATAAACAGAGGGAAAAAGTTCTGTTGGACTACAGCTTTAAAATAGGCAAAAAAAAAAAAAAAAGGGTGGGTGGGGGACACTTGGGTGGTTCAGTTGGTTAAGCATCGACTCTCTTGGTTTCAGCTCAGGTCATGATCTCAGGGTCAGGGGATTGAGCACTCCAGAGGGCTCTGTGCTCAGCACATAATCTGCTTAGGACTCTCCTTCTCCTTCTTCCCCTCCCTTCCACCCCTACCCCGGATCTTAGGTGCTTGCTCACCCTCTCTCTCTCTCTCTCTCTAAAAATAAATAAATAAATCTTAAAAAAAAAAAAAAAAAAAAGGCAAAAACAAAATAGCATCTCACTAACAATAAAACCTTTTGTTTTTACAAAACCACTCTGGATTTAACAGCACCCATTGGTAACTATGAACTCTTAAATGAACCTAAAGAATTTTCCAAAGGATTGAAAATCTGACTATAAGACTAAGATTCGTAAGTTATTATTGTATTCGCCAGCCTAGTAACTTTTCACTCAGTGATTATTTTTTTATTTATTTTACATTATCTCTTTATTTAGAGAGATCTTTATATTATCTATTTCCAGATAAAACCATAGCTTTATCTCTGGTTCAAAAAGAAAAGTGATTCAAACAGAAATTTGTAGGGATTTACTC
>NW_022591503.1:0-6401 GCF_004348235.1 Phoca vitulina
TAAAACTCTTTCAGATGATTTGAAAGCCTACAGAAAGACCATGGCTACTGTACTAAGAATTAAATGCTCATCAAGCTTAAATCTGCAAAAGCTGGGCACCCAGGAGATACTGATCTGCACCCCAAAATTACAGTTATCTGGCACCACACCCTTCTTTGTTGGCAGGAGTATCTTCCCTTTGAAGCTCTCTCAGAAAGCTCTGGAACCCTCATCAGGATGTGTCACATGTGCTGGTGGAATGGATCATCTCATTTTCCCAGAGACACCTCTATGTCCTGCTTTCTTTATCAAAACCACAATAGTGACACAGTCATAGATGTGAGTTAGTCATAGATGTTAGCTCTATTGACAATTTGGACCAACTAGTTCCTCATAATGTGGGAGAGAAGGGGTCTGCCTGAGTATGGTGGGATGTATGGCAGCATCCCTGGCCTTCACACACCAGATAGAGGAGGGATGGTACTAATGCTCGAGAAGCATCAACAATGTCCACTGCAGACAAACTCACATTTAAATAACAGAAGCTGTGCCTGCCTAACAAACATTTTGGTTGTATTAACCAGAAATGTCTCTTCTTTCATTCAAATAACAGATCCATTTAATGATGTATGTAGGGTGAAAGATACGTTTTGCTTAATTGGCTAGCCGTCTTTTTTTTTTGAGAGAGAGAAAGAGAGAGAGAGGGAGAGAGAAGGAGGTACAGAGGAAGAGGGAGAGAGAGAATCTTAAGCAAGCTCCATGCTTAGCACAGAGCCCGACACGGGGCTCAATCTCACAACCCTGAGATCATGACCTGAGCTGAAATCAAGAGTCAGACGCTTAACTGACTGAGACACCCAGGCGCCCCATTTTTTTAATAATTAGAGAATTAAATCATTATTTCATTACTTTAACAAGATGCCTTGATAGAATGGGTATCCAAATATTGGTTAAATTTTATGAGCGTGTATTCAGACTGTGTTTACATAGGTCTAATGCTTTTCAAGGATTTTACTGCCAATTTAAAAAATCAATCAATTAAAGCAACCAAGTAACTTACTCTTTTTAAGAGGATTAATCAATAACAAGGTGCTAACACAATCACATTTTGTCTGCACAATGTAAATTCAACCAGTTGAAAAGGTGGGGAGAATTGGAGAATAGGCAAGCATTTTCTTTCTTCTGCAAGTTAACATATAACTGATTTATTACTCCTTTCTCCTCCACTCCCACATTCACTTGTAATTTTATCAGATCAACCGGGTGTCTTGGCACCATAAAGCCTCAATATATATTCAAGCTGTTTGCCCAGTAAATTAACTGCAATATTATAGGAGCATTTTTCATATGCAAATGTGCACTATGAAGTGTACCAAACTGAAAACCAACAGCAGCTTCCTCTAAAACTTGAAAATCAACTCTTAAAATTTATCTTCTTTAACCATCTGGTCATGATGCTAAATGACTTGGTAGAAAAACTGTCTCACATTTTTACTGGCTTGAGAGAGGGTAAATTTTTGTTTTTAATATATTTTATGAATCTTGTACTCAAAGAAACCAGTAGAGAGGCACTGATATTGGTATAAATTTGTGTAAAGCTCAGATACCTACTGCGTATGTATACTATTTTTGATCTTCTAGAATTTTTCTTTTCCACATACTCCCACTTAATGTTTCACTGTTATTCTCCTCTATCCACAGAGTTCTTCTTTTTTAAAAAAAAATGGTTTATACATAGAAAGAGATCTTTTCATTCCTTGATTCTTTTATCTTCTTATCCTGATGAATTAAGGTCATCCCCCTGTTTTAATTACACTGTGTCATCTTCAATCTGATTTTCTTTAGCCTGTTGGGTGCAAAGGTCCGTGCATATCCCCTGAGTTGTTTTTATTTTTAAAATCCAAAATAAATAGTTATTTGTTTCATGATTTCTAGAACAGTATATTTTTAAATAACTGGATACTCTTCTTCACAAATTTGCAGATAGACATTTTGCTCCTCTGTTTCTCTTAAGATTTAGACATCGGGGCGCCTGGGTGGCTCAGTCGTTAAGCATCTGCCTTCGGCTTGGGTCGTGATCCCAGGGTCCTGGGATTGAGCCCCGCATTGGGCTCCCTGCTCAGCAGGAAGCCTGCTTCTCCCTCTCCCGCTCCCCCTGCTTGTGTTCCCACTCTCGCTATCTCTCTCTGTCAAATAAATAAATTTAAAAAAATAAGATTTAGACATCAGGGAGAGTTCTGAGACTTCCTGGAACAGAAGAAAAGAGTGCAAGCCATTTTACTTATAGAAAAGGAAAGTATGTCAACTGAGCAACTATAAGAACTGTCCAAATGTAAGAGTTTAGAATTTGAAAACCACATCTTTATCTTTTTCTCTCTGACCTAAATATAGTCCTCTTCTAAACTATAGTTTTAAAAAATGCAAAGCTAATTTCCTGAATCAACATAATATTCTGCAGTAGAAAACATGTGGAAGAAGCTTTCAAGAGGACAATTTTCACCACTACAGTGACTTCCTTTAGCTGTTTCCTCTTTTTTCTCCAAATATCCTTGAGAGAGCTACAATACAAGGTGTCTTAAAACAAAAATATATTGATTTCCAGTGACCTCTGGCAAACATTAACACCTTTTCTTACTTATATAACTTAATCTTTAACCAGAACAGAAAAGCAAAGAGAAAAGAAGAGGGAAAAGAAAAGAGAAGAGAAGAGAAGAGAAAAAAAGAAAAGTAAAGAAAAGAAAGCCCTGTTTTGCAATGATAGGTTTGTCTTATATTCTTGGGGAGACATACACCAAGCAATTTAGTATTTATATGACCAAAGGAGTTTTCCATGCTTTTCGTCCTACTGGAATAACTAACTAACTAATAACTAATAACTAAAAAGACCAGTGGTCCCAGAGAAGGCAGTTAGTGGTTCTACTGTCATGAATTCTCCCCAGGTGAAACACCTTTGCAGCTGGTCACAGCGTGGAAGGACTCCCTGCCCATCTGTATTCTGAACATACATCATCCAACCTGAATTGCTATGGAATGGGCCAGCACCGCATTCCACCTCTGCCCAAGCACTATAATGAAAACACGGATTTGTTTTCAGATCCTAAACTCTGCTCCAGTTTCTATTCATAACCTCTTGTCTTGTCTCCCTCCATCAGTAAAAAGGAGAAAATTACAGCGCAAATTTCATAGGGTTGGTATAAAGGTTAAATGAGATAATATATCAAAGATGTAGGACTCATAGGTTTTTCTTGAAAATAAATTCCCAGTCTCACCCTTTTTCATCAAGGGTTTAGAATAAGGTTGTTTTTGTTTTAAGTCTTTTCCTGACCCATATGGAGAGAGCTGAGGAAAACCTTCAAACGTCAACTCTAATAACATTCAAAGATACTGACTCTAACAATCAAACATTATTTGATTTTCCATACAGCAAAAGGTATACCTCCAGCACCAAAAAATGGTGCAATAATTTAATACAGAGAAAGGTGGTTCTCTCTTATACTTTTCTTCAAAAAAAAAAACAAAACCCACATCTGAACATTATAATAATAAACACCTACAAAGCACTTACTCTCTGCCATGCACACATATTAATCATTTAATCTTTAAAACCCTAGTATTATTATTATTACACCGAGTTTAGAGCTGAGAAAATAAGATAACAGAAAATTTAATTTTCCCAGGGGCACCAAGCAAACAAATAGTACAGCTGTGCTCTAAACCACGTAGAATCTATGCTTTTAAACTACTATATTCTGTCTCCCCATGGATGAGACTTTATAATTGGACCATTCTGATGTCATTAATGCCTAGCATTTGGTTCCTACAAGATGTGAACCAGTTCTTTCTTAGGAGATATCTGTGATGCTCCTCTTGAGATGGCAAGATGTAATTTTCTTTTCTTTTCTTTTTTTTTTAGGATTTTATTTATTTATTTGAGAGAAAGAGAGCGTGTGAGAGCACAAGGGGGGTAAGGGCAAAGGGAAAGGGAGAAGCAGGTTCCCCACTGAGCAGGGAGCCTGACACAGGGTTTGATCCCAGGACCCCGGGATCACAACCTGAGCTGAAGGCAGATGCTTAATGATTCAGCCACCCAGGCACCCCAAGATTCAATTTTCTATCCAGAGGTAAAACAGTACATTTACAACACATCCATGCAACTCTACCTGCTAACAGTTTGGCCTTGAGCAGCAGGATAAAGGGCCTTGAAAATAAATATCTTTGATGATTTAAACTATTTTTATGGTTATTAACAAATATCGTTCACAATGTGTTCATTTTCCTCTTTAACTTACAATTAAGTATGAGAATTGCAAATCTGTGGAAACTTGAAGCATCTAACACAGAAACTTCTGGAAATGGTACAAACCTCACATTTCACAGCCACGTATACCTGGTGATGAGAATGAGTATGACAGATCTTGGGCTTGATTCTGATGGGTTTTAAATCACAATTTATTTCCTCAAAATAAAACTTCCTCTATCATCTACATTTGATAGCCTTGGTTCTATGGTGATCATGGTATGTCTCTCAGTAGCTCAAAAAAACTTCTGAGCTGGATGCTGTGATGTGCCCCCCTCAGAACTGAGACACTTATGCCGTTTGTGTCTAAAGAGAGTCATTTCACCCAAAGTCCTGCCCCTTCCTCTGGGTCAGCTCACATCCAGTGATGGTTAATATCAGGACATAAGGCCCTGGTCCCTTTGCCTCTATTTGGTACACTCAGGGACCATCGCAGTTCCACAACACCCCACGGGATCATTCCACTCTCCCAGAGGTGTTGATGTCAAGAGCACTCCCCAATAAACCTCTGCCACAAATCTGTTTTAGAGTCTCTCCTGGGGACCTGACCTGCAACAAATGTTTAACAAAAGACGTCTGCAGATCTTCTGGGGGCAAAGATTTCCTACCTTCTGCAGATGACGTGGGCCGTGTCCTCTGCACTTACATGATGAACACTATTTGCATTCTGTGATATGCTGGCACAGTCCTTCTGGCAAGGACATCTTCTCAGGTCAATATAATTATGAAAATTGCTTCAGTCAAGGGCTGTCATTGAAGGACTGCATTGTAAACTCAAGACACAAGTTAATCCCATAACTTCATCTAAGAAATCCTTAAAATTTCATGTTGAAATGGTACACAAAAGACACAAAACAGTCTACAAAATAAGCAGTAATAACTTCACTGGACCATTGACTCTACCTGTAAAAATCCAAATCTCTTTTTTTAAATTTTATTTTTATTTTTTTTTAAAGATTTTATTTATTTATTTGACACAGAGAGAGATAGCAAGAGCAGGAACACAAGCAGGGGGAGTGGGAGAGGGAGAAGCAGGCTTCCTGCTGAGCAGGGAGCCCGATGCGGGGCTCGATCCCAGGACCCTAAGATCATGACCTGAGCCGAAGGCAGACGCTTAACGACTGAGCCACCCAGGCACCCTGAAATCCAAATCTCTTAACAGTGGCCAATAGTCCAGTTGAAGATTATGATTTCAATGATCATAAAATTTCATAAACAGGGAGAATATTTTTCTGCAAAATGCTGCTTTTCTCCCAATTTCTCAGGAGTATACAATCACCTCTTCAGATTTTTCCATTTTGTTTGCTCCAGATGGAGAAGTTTTCATTGTAACAAATAGAGAAAAGCAACATCAAAACAAGGTGTGCTCCATCTCAAGGAGCTTTTCACAATTACTAACAAATACCAGAGTGCCTTCTTTACATACATTAATCTTGTCCAGCTTTTTTCTCAACAAAAATAGAATCTCATAAACAGAGGGAAAAAGTTCTGTTGGACTACAGCTTTAAAATAGGCAAAAAAAAAAAAAAAAAGGGTGGGTGGGGGACACTTGGGTGGTTCAGTTGGTTAAGCATCGACTCTCTTGGTTTCAGCTCAGGTCATGATCTCAGGGTCAGGGGATTGAGCACTCCAGAGGGCTCTGTGCTCAGCACATAATCTGCTTAGGACTCTCCTTCTCCTTCTTCCCCTCCCTTCCACCCCTACCCCGGATCTCAGGTGCTTGCTCACCCTCTCTCTCTCTCTCTCTCTAAAAATAAATAAATAAATCTTAAAAAAAAAAAAAAAAAAAAGGCAAAAACAAAATAGCATCTCACTAACAATAAAACCTTTTGTTTTTACAAAACCACTCTGGATTTAACAGCACCCATTGGTAACTATGAACTCTTAAATGAACCTAAAGAATTTTCCAAAGGATTGAAAATCTGACTATAAGACTAAGATTCGTAAGTTATTATTGTATTCGCCAGCCTAGTAACTTTTCACTCAGTGATTATTTTTTTATTTATTTTACATTATCTCTTTATTTAGAGAGATCTTTATATTATCTATTTCCAGATAAAACCATAGCTTTATCTCTGGTTCAAAAAGAAAAGTGATTCAAACAGAAATTTGTAGGGATTTACTC
>NW_022591504.1:0-6398 GCF_004348235.1 Phoca vitulina
ACTGGTTCCCCTTGCTCTCCTACAGAAACGCTCGTGGTGGTACCCAGTGGTACAAGCTCTCTGTTCCAACTCTAGTCTCCTCCCCTTGGGGGGTCCCTCTTCTATTTTTGAACACCTGGGTTAGATTTTCCTTTGTGGTGAAGAAACCCCGAAATACGTGCCCATTTGTCTGTCTCCTGCATTTGCACATCAACAGACAGTAAACTTCTTCCCATCTGTGTAATTGCCAAGCATGTTCATCTTGATACTTTTAGTCAGTTCCTGCCTCATTTTCTCTGTAATTATTTGACGCGCTTCTTTCATATTCTTTGCTACCCCCCTCTGAACAGTCCACATTGGCAATACCCCCCAAATCTAGTCTCTGGAATTGATCATAAGCTTGTAGCTGTTGCCGGTTCAACTCAGAGACCCTGGACTTCCTTTAATAGAGCCTGACTTAAAGGGGCTTCTTTTGGTGACTGCTTTTTTGCACCATTGGTTCATATTGAGTTTGAGCTCCACTAAGAGCTCCAATTTCTTTTCTACTAAAATTATTCAATGAGAACACCTCCAGTCTGATCTTCGAAAATTTATTTTGGGAAGAACTATCATTTAAGAATTTTCAAAATAATTATCGAGCTTTTTAAAAGATTTTATTTATTTGTCTTTTTATTTGAGAGGGAGAGAGACAGAGATACCAAGAGAGAGCAAGAGCATGGAGGAGAGGGAGAAGCCGGCTCGCTGCTCAGCAGGGAGCCCAACATAACACTGGTCCCAGGACCCTGGGATCATGATCGAGCCAAAGGCAGACACTTAACCTACTGAGCCACTGAGGCGCCCCATATCCAACTGGTTTTAGTGCATGGTTCTAGCTTGCCATTTTGTTTCCTGGCCTTAGGATGTCTCATGGCAAATATTACTTAGAATAATATTTTTTCCTCCAGAGAATTAAGAGAACATACGAAAAAAAGAAGCTTGAGTTAGTCTTATTATCCCAAGCTGCACAGAAAAAGGGAGATAAATTGGATGTCATTATTTTAAAAATACTCCAATATTTAAAAACAATAATAGGTCCCTTGGGATCTATCGTAGGATAAGGTGTAACCAGCACTCAGATAAAGAAAGAAAATCCCAGAGGTGCCTGTAATGCTCTCCAGGGTGACCTCTAACTGAACTTCTAATAGCATAGATTGATTTTAGCCATTCTTGTACTTTATATAAATGGAATTATGTACTATGCATTCTTTTGTATCTGCTTTCTGGTTTTGCTTTTTGCTTACCATTATGTTTGAGATTTATCCATGTGTAGCAATAAATTGTGTGTTCTCACTGCTATTAGTATTCTATTGTGTGAATATAACTTAATTTATAATACATGTATAATTTATAATTTATGAATGAATATGTGATCTGTATAATTAATCCAATAATGTAGGCTATGTTGTTTTTGTGCTTTCATTTTACAAACATTTTTCAGCTATTTTACCTTATTTTTAAATTTTTTTAATTTAAATTCAATTCATTAACATATAATGTATTTTTAGTTTCAGAGGTAGAGGTCAGCGATTCATCAGTCTTGTATAATACCAGTGCTCATTACATCATGTGCCCTCCTTAATGTCCATCACCCAGTTACCCCATCCCCCCACCCACCTCCCCTCCAGCAACCTTCAGTTTGTTTCCTATGATTAAGAGTCTCTTATAGTTTGTCTCACTCTCTGATTTCGTCTTGTTTTATTTTTTCCTCTCTTCCCCTATGATCCTCTGTCTTGTTTCTTAAATTCCACATATGAGTCAGATCATATGATAATTGTCTTTCTCTGATTGATTATTTCACTTAGCATAATACCCTCTAGTTCCATCAATGTCATTGCAAACGACAATATTTCATTTTTTTGATGGCCGATATATGTATATACCACATCTTCTTTAGCCATTGATCTGTGGATCATAGTTTGGCTATTGTGGACACTGCTGCTATGAACATTGGGGTGCAGGTGCCCCTTAGTTTCACTCCATTTGTATCTTTGGGGTAAATACCCAGTAGTGCAATTGTTGGGTCATATGGTAGCTCTATTTTTAACTTCTTGAGGAACCTCCATACTGTTTTCCAGAGTGCCTGTACCAGCCTGCACTCCCACCAACAGTGTAAGAAGGTCCCCCTTTCTCTGCATCCTCGCCAACATCTGTTGTTTCCTGTCTTGTTAATTTTAGCCATTCTGACTGGTGTGAGGTGGTATTTCATCGTGGTTTTGATTTGGATTTCCCCGATGCCGAGTGATGTTGAGCACTTTTTCATGTCTGTTGGCCATTTGTTGTCTTCTTTGGAGAAATGTCTGTTCATGTCTTCTGCCCATTTCTTGACTGGATTCTTTGTTCTTTGGGTGTTGAGTTTGATAAGTTCTTTATAGATTTTGGAAACTAGCCCTTTATCTGATATGTCATTTGCAAATATCTTGTCCCATTCTGTTGGTTGTCTTTTGATTTTGTTGACTGTTTCCTTTGCTGTGCAAAAGCTTTTTATCTTGATGAAGTCCCACTAGTTCATTTTTGCTTTGTTTTCCTTGCCTTTGGAGACGTGTCTAGCAAGAAGTTGCTGCGGCTGAGGTCAAGGAGTTTACTGCCTGTGTTCTCCTCTAGGATTTTGATGGATTCCTGTCTTACGTTTAGGTCTTTCATCCATTTTGAGTCTATTTTCATGCATGGTGTATGAAAATGGCCCAGTTTCATTCTTCTGCATGTGGCTGTCCAATTGTCCCAATACCATTTGTTGAAGAGACTGTCTTCTTTCCTGCTTTGTCTAAGATTAGTTGGCTATAGAGTTGAGGGTCCATTTCTGGGTTTTCTCTTCTGTTCCATCGATCTATGTGTCTGTTTTTGTGCCAGTACCATACTGTCTTGATGATTACAGCTTTGTAATAGAGGCTGAAGTCGTAATTGTGATGCCACCAGCTTTGGTTTTCTTTTTCAACATTCCTTTAGCTATTTGGGGTCTTTTGTGGTTCCATAAATTTTTAGGATTATTTGTTCCAGCTCTGTGAAAAAAGTTGATGGTATTTTCATAGGGATTGCATTTTACTTTATTTTTTTTTTCTAAAGATTTTATTTATTTATTTGACAGAGAGAGACACAGCAAGAGAGGGAACACAAGCAGGGGGACCAGGAGAGGGAGAAGCAGGCTTCCCGCGGAGCAGGGAGCCCGATGCGGGGCTTGATCCCAGGACCCTGGGATCATGACCTGAGCCGAAGGCAGACGCTTAACGACTGAGCCACCCAGGCGCCCCTGCATTTTACTTTATTTTATTTTCCAGCTTTACTGAGGTATAACTTTGACAAATAAAATAAATTGGCAAATAAAAATTATATCTATTTAAGGTACACAACTTGATGATTTAATATAGGCGGACATTGTGAAATATTCACCCCAATCAAGCTAATTAACCTAGCCACCTCCTCACACAGTTACCATGTTTCCTTCTTTCTTTCTTTGTGAGAACACTTACACCTTGGTGGGCACTAACATTTTTTCCAGTGGTTTGCTCTTCTGAGTGCCACCACTCTAAATACCACAGGCATTCCCTTGCCTGGAAAAGAGGCACAATGTCTGCTGGGTGTGTGCTTCTGGGGAGGAGAGCTCAGTACTGACTCTGTGTAATGTTCAGGTTTCCTGGGTACTACAGATTTTTCCAAAGGGGTTCTACCAATTTATATTTTTCACCAAACATCATGAGAGAGTTCTATTTGCTCTATAGCTTCAGAAGTTTCCTTTATACAGAAGGTTTGCACTGTTTTCAAGTCTATTCTTAGGCATTTTACTTTTTGTTATTTTTTAAATCACAAGTTATATCTAATTAGCTACTGTTTGTTTGTTAGTCAATTCTTACGGTTTGTATTTGATTTTGCATTCATCAATTTATTAAGTTCTCTTATTGTATAAGAGCTTATTGGTTTATTATTTTTTAAAGATTTATTTAGTTATTTGAGAGAGAGAGAGAGAGAGTGTGTGTGTGTGTGAGAGAGAGAGCAGGGGAGTGGCAGAGGGAGAGGGAGAGAGAAAATCTCAAGCCGACTCCAGCATGTGCAGAGATCCCGATGTGAGCCTCGACCCCAGGACCCTGAGATCATGACTTGGCTCGAAATCAAGAGTTGGATGCTCAACTGACTGAGCCACCCAAGTGCCCCTTGGTTTATTCTCTTGATTTTTCCAGATATAAAATCATAACACTTACAAATAATGATAATTTTATATCCACCTTATGTTTTTTATACATGCAATTTATTTGTCTTTTATGGTCTTCGTGTATATTTCCTCTAAACATTGAAAATAGTGTTAATAGTGAACATTTTAAACCTCCAAATCTCCATTAAACCTCCAAAATGCTTATCAAAATCTTTTTATTAATAGAACACCTTCCCGGAGAAACATTTGGTTCCAGTTCTTCACAGCAGCTCCAGAGAAAAAAGGTGGGACGAAGCGTCAAGTAAGTAAAGGAAGCCCATCACGGCCAGAGCAGAGGGAAGAAGAGAGAGGCTGGAATCAAATGGGGAGAACAAGGTGGAAAGTGAGCAGATCACCTGATTCACTCAAAGCAGGCACAGTGGAGGAAAAGGTAAATAAATTGTGATGATCACAGCCCATCACGGACCCACTAAGAGAGGGTGATTTAATTTCAAGATCATGCTTCCCCCACCCATTCCTGCCACCACATCAACAGAGCTTTGGTGTAAAAACAGTGAATTAAAGCCAAAAGAACGGCACAGCACAAACTCTCTTTAAGAAGGGCTTCTTAGGGAAACCCACAGACAACAGTGAAATGAGACTAGAGTGCCGGAGGAAACCGAAAACTCTGCACCTACAGCTACAGCAAACATAAACGCAGCCCGACTCCTAGACAGATGAACACACAACCTAGTGCTATAGCCCTAGTGACCTCACTTCCTAATATCCCATAGATCGCATCCAGCTTGGCACGTCAGCACACGGCATGCTAAGAAGCAAGAAGTACAGTCTGGACACAGAGCAAACCAGACTCAGATATGACTCAGATTTTGGAATTGTCAGACGTGTGTGTGTGTGTGTGTGTGTGTGTGTACACGTACATAAAGAGATTTATTATAAAGAATTGACTACATGATTTATTCTAAGGGACTGGCTCAACTGCTGTGCTGCTGACAAGTCCCAAGGCCCCCAGTGCCGGGGCGGGAGGCCCAGGGGAGCTGGTGGGGCAGCTCCCATCTGAGGACGGGCGACTCAGGCCCCGGGAAGGGCTGGTGCTTCCGTTCCAGTCCTTGTCCTGAGAGAAAATACTTAAAGGAAGTTGGAATTAAGGAGGGGGGAAGAGACGACAGGCATCTGCCACGATGGTGAAGCCATGGGTTATCTGTAGGAAGCGGGAACTCACACAAAAGGGAGATCCGTGAAAAATCATTCCCCTGGCACAAATTTCCTGGAGCATCTGTTGCTTCTCCCTAAGCCTCTGAGATCTAGTTGTCCTCGTTCAGGATCAAAATAATAACAACACCGGTGTTCTTGTTTTTCCTGTTCACACTACCAAAACCGCAGACAAAATGCAAACGGCGCGTCTTCTGACTGAGGAGGGCCTGGCCTGCATGTTCCCATTCACTTCCTGTTCCCCCCACAGCCCACAGCTGCTCTTTCAGGGCAGTTCTGGAGCTGAGCTTTCTCATCCCAGTTTGCTGAAAAATATAAGCCATGTCCTTTCTCTGTTCCTACGCGGTGGGCACTTTCCTCAACCTCCTCCACTCATGGTCCGCAGAAGCCTACGATGTGTCGGCCCCAAAAGGAAAAACAAAGAATTCACAAGAGCACATGGCCCCAGGAGACAGAAAACATCGCCATTCCTCTTGCCCAACAGCTGACAGAGTGGTAAGTCCGAGTGTGAGGGGAGCGTGTCTGTGTGCCTGGGTGCTGTGTGCGTGTTTGTATGTGTTGTTTGTGTGCATGTGAAGAGTATGTGTGCTTCCCCGTGAGCTGTGTGTTTGTGTTTGTGTGAGTATGTGTTGTGTTTGGGAGTGTTTGGGTGGAGTGTGTGTGATGTGTGTGTTTATGTGGATGTGCGTGTGTGGATGTGTGTGTTGTATATTTATGTTTGTGTGTGTGCTATGTTTGTGTGTATGTTTATATGTGTTTATATATTTGTGAGTACATGTGTGGTAATGCTTTGAGTGTATGTTTGTGAGTCTGTTTGTATGTTTGTGACTGTGTGGATGTGTGTTGTGTTTGTTAGTGTGTATGTTAGTGGGTCGGGATTGTGTTGTGTTTGTGAGTGTGTATGTGTGTGTTGTGTTTGGGAGTGTGTGGATGTGTGTTGTATTTGTGAGTGTGTGGGTTTGTGTGTGTATGCTTATGAATGTGTGTTGTGTTTGTGAGTGTGGGTGTGTGTTATGTTTGTTAGTGT
>NW_022591505.1:0-6398 GCF_004348235.1 Phoca vitulina
ACTGGTTCCCCTTGCTCTCCTACAGAAACGCTCGTGGTGGTACCCAGTGGTACAAGCTCTCTGTTCCAACTCTAGTCTCCTCCCCTTGGGGGGTCCCTCTTCTATTTTTGAACACCTGGGTTAGATTTTCCTTTGTGGTGAAGAAACCCCGAAATACGTGCCCATTTGTCTGTCTCCTGCATTTGCACATCAACAGACAGTAAACTTCTTCCCATCTGTGTAATTGCCAAGCATGTTCATCTTGATACTTTTAGTCAGTTCCTGCCTCATTTTCTCTGTAATTATTTGACGCGCTTCTTTCATATTCTTTGCTACCCCCCTCTGAACAGTCCACATTGGCAATACCCCCCAAATCTAGTCTCTGGAATTGATCATAAGCTTGTAGCTGTTGCCGGTTCAACTCAGAGACCCTGGACTTCCTTTAATAGAGCCTGACTTAAAGGGGCTTCTTTTGGTGACTGCTTTTTTGCACCATTGGTTCATATTGAGTTTGAGCTCCACTAAGAGCTCCAATTTCTTTTCTACTAAAATTATTCAATGAGAACACCTCCAGTCTGATCTTCGAAAATTTATTTTGGGAAGAACTATCATTTAAGAATTTTCAAAATAATTATCGAGCTTTTTAAAAGATTTTATTTATTTGTCTTTTTATTTGAGAGGGAGAGAGACAGAGATACCAAGAGAGAGCAAGAGCATGGAGGAGAGGGAGAAGCCGGCTCGCTGCTCAGCAGGGAGCCCAACATAACACTGGTCCCAGGACCCTGGGATCATGATCGAGCCAAAGGCAGACACTTAACCTACTGAGCCACTGAGGCGCCCCATATCCAACTGGTTTTAGTGCATGGTTCTAGCTTGCCATTTTGTTTCCTGGCCTTAGGATGTCTCATGGCAAATATTACTTAGAATAATATTTTTTCCTCCAGAGAATTAAGAGAACATACGAAAAAAAGAAGCTTGAGTTAGTCTTATTATCCCAAGCTGCACAGAAAAAGGGAGATAAATTGGATGTCATTATTTTAAAAATACTCCAATATTTAAAAACAATAATAGGTCCCTTGGGATCTATCGTAGGATAAGGTGTAACCAGCACTCAGATAAAGAAAGAAAATCCCAGAGGTGCCTGTAATGCTCTCCAGGGTGACCTCTAACTGAACTTCTAATAGCATAGATTGATTTTAGCCATTCTTGTACTTTATATAAATGGAATTATGTACTATGCATTCTTTTGTATCTGCTTTCTGGTTTTGCTTTTTGCTTACCATTATGTTTGAGATTTATCCATGTGTAGCAATAAATTGTGTGTTCTCACTGCTATTAGTATTCTATTGTGTGAATATAACTTAATTTATAATACATGTATAATTTATAATTTATGAATGAATATGTGATCTGTATAATTAATCCAATAATGTAGGCTATGTTGTTTTTGTGCTTTCATTTTACAAACATTTTTCAGCTATTTTACCTTATTTTTAAATTTTTTTAATTTAAATTCAATTCATTAACATATAATGTATTTTTAGTTTCAGAGGTAGAGGTCAGCGATTCATCAGTCTTGTATAATACCAGTGCTCATTACATCATGTGCCCTCCTTAATGTCCATCACCCAGTTACCCCATCCCCCCACCCACCTCCCCTCCAGCAACCTTCAGTTTGTTTCCTATGATTAAGAGTCTCTTATAGTTTGTCTCACTCTCTGATTTCGTCTTGTTTTATTTTTTCCTCTCTTCCCCTATGATCCTCTGTCTTGTTTCTTAAATTCCACATATGAGTCAGATCATATGATAATTGTCTTTCTCTGATTGATTATTTCACTTAGCATAATACCCTCTAGTTCCATCAATGTCATTGCAAACGACAATATTTCATTTTTTTGATGGCCGATATATGTATATACCACATCTTCTTTAGCCATTGATCTGTGGATCATAGTTTGGCTATTGTGGACACTGCTGCTATGAACATTGGGGTGCAGGTGCCCCTTAGTTTCACTCCATTTGTATCTTTGGGGTAAATACCCAGTAGTGCAATTGTTGGGTCATATGGTAGCTCTATTTTTAACTTCTTGAGGAACCTCCATACTGTTTTCCAGAGTGCCTGTACCAGCCTGCACTCCCACCAACAGTGTAAGAAGGTCCCCCTTTCTCTGCATCCTCGCCAACATCTGTTGTTTCCTGTCTTGTTAATTTTAGCCATTCTGACTGGTGTGAGGTGGTATTTCATCGTGGTTTTGATTTGGATTTCCCCGATGCCGAGTGATGTTGAGCACTTTTTCATGTCTGTTGGCCATTTGTTGTCTTCTTTGGAGAAATGTCTGTTCATGTCTTCTGCCCATTTCTTGACTGGATTCTTTGTTCTTTGGGTGTTGAGTTTGATAAGTTCTTTATAGATTTTGGAAACTAGCCCTTTATCTGATATGTCATTTGCAAATATCTTGTCCCATTCTGTTGGTTGTCTTTTGATTTTGTTGACTGTTTCCTTTGCTGTGCAAAAGCTTTTTATCTTGATGAAGTCCCACTAGTTCATTTTTGCTTTGTTTTCCTTGCCTTTGGAGACGTGTCTAGCAAGAAGTTGCTGCGGCTGAGGTCAAGGAGTTTACTGCCTGTGTTCTCCTCTAGGATTTTGATGGATTCCTGTCTTACGTTTAGGTCTTTCATCCATTTTGAGTCTATTTTCATGCATGGTGTATGAAAATGGCCCAGTTTCATTCTTCTGCATGTGGCTGTCCAATTGTCCCAATACCATTTGTTGAAGAGACTGTCTTCTTTCCTGCTTTGTCTAAGATTAGTTGGCTATAGAGTTGAGGGTCCATTTCTGGGTTTTCTCTTCTGTTCCATCGATCTATGTGTCTGTTTTTGTGCCAGTACCATACTGTCTTGATGATTACAGCTTTGTAATAGAGGCTGAAGTCGTAATTGTGATGCCACCAGCTTTGGTTTTCTTTTTCAACATTCCTTTAGCTATTTGGGGTCTTTTGTGGTTCCATAAATTTTTAGGATTATTTGTTCCAGCTCTGTGAAAAAAGTTGATGGTATTTTCATAGGGATTGCATTTTACTTTATTTTTTTTTTCTAAAGATTTTATTTATTTATTTGACAGAGAGAGACACAGCAAGAGAGGGAACACAAGCAGGGGGACCAGGAGAGGGAGAAGCAGGCTTCCCGCGGAGCAGGGAGCCCGATGCGGGGCTTGATCCCAGGACCCTGGGATCATGACCTGAGCCGAAGGCAGACGCTTAACGACTGAGCCACCCAGGCGCCCCTGCATTTTACTTTATTTTATTTTCCAGCTTTACTGAGGTATAACTTTGACAAATAAAATAAATTGGCAAATAAAAATTATATCTATTTAAGGTACACAACTTGATGATTTAATATAGGCGGACATTGTGAAATATTCACCCCAATCAAGCTAATTAACCTAGCCACCTCCTCACACAGTTACCATGTTTCCTTCTTTCTTTCTTTGTGAGAACACTTACACCTTGGTGGGCACTAACATTTTTTCCAGTGGTTTGCTCTTCTGAGTGCCACCACTCTAAATACCACAGGCATTCCCTTGCCTGGAAAAGAGGCACAATGTCTGCTGGGTGTGTGCTTCTGGGGAGGAGAGCTCAGTACTGACTCTGTGTAATGTTCAGGTTTCCTGGGTACTACAGATTTTTCCAAAGGGGTTCTACCAATTTATATTTTTCACCAAACATCATGAGAGAGTTCTATTTGCTCTATAGCTTCAGAAGTTTCCTTTATACAGAAGGTTTGCACTGTTTTCAAGTCTATTCTTAGGCATTTTACTTTTTGTTATTTTTTAAATCACAAGTTATATCTAATTAGCTACTGTTTGTTTGTTAGTCAATTCTTACGGTTTGTATTTGATTTTGCATTCATCAATTTATTAAGTTCTCTTATTGTATAAGAGCTTATTGGTTTATTATTTTTTAAAGATTTATTTAGTTATTTGAGAGAGAGAGAGAGAGAGTGTGTGTGTGTGTGAGAGAGAGAGCAGGGGAGTGGCAGAGGGAGAGGGAGAGAGAAAATCTCAAGCCGACTCCAGCATGTGCAGAGATCCCGATGTGAGCCTCGACCCCAGGACCCTGAGATCATGACTTGGCTCGAAATCAAGAGTTGGATGCTCAACTGACTGAGCCACCCAAGTGCCCCTTGGTTTATTCTCTTGATTTTTCCAGATATAAAATCATAACACTTACAAATAATGATAATTTTATATCCACCTTATGTTTTTTATACATGCAATTTATTTGTCTTTTATGGTCTTCGTGTATATTTCCTCTAAACATTGAAAATAGTGTTAATAGTGAACATTTTAAACCTCCAAATCTCCATTAAACCTCCAAAATGCTTATCAAAATCTTTTTATTAATAGAACACCTTCCCGGAGAAACATTTGGTTCCAGTTCTTCACAGCAGCTCCAGAGAAAAAAGGTGGGACGAAGCGTCAAGTAAGTAAAGGAAGCCCATCACGGCCAGAGCAGAGGGAAGAAGAGAGAGGCTGGAATCAAATGGGGAGAACAAGGTGGAAAGTGAGCAGATCACCTGATTCACTCAAAGCAGGCACAGTGGAGGAAAAGGTAAATAAATTGTGATGATCACAGCCCATCACGGACCCACTAAGAGAGGGTGATTTAATTTCAAGATCATGCTTCCCCCACCCATTCCTGCCACCACATCAACAGAGCTTTGGTGTAAAAACAGTGAATTAAAGCCAAAAGAACGGCACAGCACAAACTCTCTTTAAGAAGGGCTTCTTAGGGAAACCCACAGACAACAGTGAAATGAGACTAGAGTGCCGGAGGAAACCGAAAACTCTGCACCTACAGCTACAGCAAACATAAACGCAGCCCGACTCCTAGACAGATGAACACACAACCTAGTGCTATAGCCCTAGTGACCTCACTTCCTAATATCCCATAGATCGCATCCAGCTTGGCACGTCAGCACACGGCATGCTAAGAAGCAAGAAGTACAGTCTGGACACAGAGCAAACCAGACTCAGATATGACTCAGATTTTGGAATTGTCAGACGTGTGTGTGTGTGTGTGTGTGTGTGTGTACACGTACATAAAGAGATTTATTATAAAGAATTGACTACATGATTTATTCTAAGGGACTGGCTCAACTGCTGTGCTGCTGACAAGTCCCAAGGCCCCCAGTGCCGGGGCGGGAGGCCCAGGGGAGCTGGTGGGGCAGCTCCCATCTGAGGACGGGCGACTCAGGCCCCGGGAAGGGCTGGTGCTTCCGTTCCAGTCCTTGTCCTGAGAGAAAATACTTAAAGGAAGTTGGAATTAAGGAGGGGGGAAGAGACGACAGGCATCTGCCACGATGGTGAAGCCATGGGTTATCTGTAGGAAGCGGGAACTCACACAAAAGGGAGATCCGTGAAAAATCATTCCCCTGGCACAAATTTCCTGGAGCATCTGTTGCTTCTCCCTAAGCCTCTGAGATCTAGTTGTCCTCGTTCAGGATCAAAATAATAACAACACCGGTGTTCTTGTTTTTCCTGTTCACACTACCAAAACCGCAGACAAAATGCAAACGGCGCGTCTTCTGACTGAGGAGGGCCTGGCCTGCATGTTCCCATTCACTTCCTGTTCCCCCCACAGCCCACAGCTGCTCTTTCAGGGCAGTTCTGGAGCTGAGCTTTCTCATCCCAGTTTGCTGAAAAATATAAGCCATGTCCTTTCTCTGTTCCTACGCGGTGGGCACTTTCCTCAACCTCCTCCACTCATGGTCCGCAGAAGCCTACGATGTGTCGGCCCCAAAAGGAAAAACAAAGAATTCACAAGAGCACATGGCCCCAGGAGACAGAAAACATCGCCATTCCTCTTGCCCAACAGCTGACAGAGTGGTAAGTCCGAGTGTGAGGGGAGCGTGTCTGTGTGCCTGGGTGCTGTGTGCGTGTTTGTATGTGTTGTTTGTGTGCATGTGAAGAGTATGTGTGCTTCCCCGTGAGCTGTGTGTTTGTGTTTGTGTGAGTATGTGTTGTGTTTGGGAGTGTTTGGGTGGAGTGTGTGTGATGTGTGTGTTTATGTGGATGTGCGTGTGTGGATGTGTGTGTTGTATATTTATGTTTGTGTGTGTGCTATGTTTGTGTGTATGTTTATATGTGTTTATATATTTGTGAGTACATGTGTGGTAATGCTTTGAGTGTATGTTTGTGAGTCTGTTTGTATGTTTGTGACTGTGTGGATGTGTGTTGTGTTTGTTAGTGTGTATGTTAGTGGGTCGGGATTGTGTTGTGTTTGTGAGTGTGTATGTGTGTGTTGTGTTTGGGAGTGTGTGGATGTGTGTTGTATTTGTGAGTGTGTGGGTTTGTGTGTGTATGCTTATGAATGTGTGTTGTGTTTGTGAGTGTGGGTGTGTGTTATGTTTGTTAGTGT
>NW_022591506.1:0-6397 GCF_004348235.1 Phoca vitulina
TCCTTCCTTCCTTCCTTCCTTCCTTCCTTCCTTCCTTCCTTCCTTCCCTCATCAAGGGAGAGAAGGGCTGAGGTGCAGAGGGAGAGGGAAAGAGAGAATCTTAAGCAGGCTTCATGCTCAGTATTCCTGGAACCCAACATGGGGCTTGATCTCACAACCCTGAGATCACAATCTGAGCTGAAATCAAGAGTTGGACATTTACCTGACTGCACCACCCAAGCTCCTTCTGATTCTCTCTACATGCCAGTTTCTTTCTTCCCCCTTTTTATGTGTAAGTGGTCCCTTCATTTCTTTAGTCTCCATTATAGGAAAGTAGAATATAAATCCAGCCTGCATGCCCCATCCTACAGTAAACCACTCAAGGACTGACTGACTTTCTTTCTTGGTTCTAGTTTGCAAGGTTCCCGTGCCAGCCCTTTGATCAGCTTAACTCAGGAGAGGTGCCTGGCTCACGGGGCTCTCCTGGTAGCCATCTGGATGGAGTTGTCAGATGGCAGTAGGTGGTTGTCAGAAGAAGGGCGAAGGTGTTGGGAAAATGAAAAATAAGCATGAAAACCAGCAACTTGTCAATGTATTTGTGAGCAAACACTGAATTCATTAGTTCTGCTAAGTCAGGTCAATCCATTTTCCTAGGAAGTGACCAGTGGTAGGTTTTTAACTCTATGAGCTATACGCCTCTATTATTAATTGAATTTAGTTACTTCAAGAAATCAATTCCTTTATAAAATAACCATTTATTTAAACATATCTATTCAGTGTCCTTTTCCTTAAGAAGCTTACAATAATAGTAAACACATACAGGGCTCACTTTGCCCTCTGCACTGATCTGTATCCTGTGCATGGGCACACGCACACTCATTCTGGTCTCCCCAACAACCGTATGAAGAAAATGAGGCACAGAGAGTTTAAAGAATTTGTCCAGGGTCAAGAGATAATTAGTGGTGGAGTGGAATGCAAGGTATATAATCAAACTGGGGAGAGAAGACATATTCAAATTAACAGAGAATAATGCAATAAAGAGTGGGGTAGAATGACTGTTTTTTTAAGCAAATTTGGAGAACTTTAAGAACCACATGAGCCAGTATTATTACTCTGCTTTGATTTCCACACGCATCAATGTTTTCTGAGCTATCTATAAGGTGTCCATTGATTAGGGAAGGCTATTTTTATAATCAGGACCTTGCTTTTGGCATAAACACCTCTACTTACTCGAATGTGAATTTGTTGTAGTCATAAAATAAATAATTGTAGAGATCATCTAGCTTCGTTCAACCTGCTCATTTTACAGATGGGGAAAAACAACAACAACAACAAAAACAAACCTTGAGATCCAGAATGCTTAGAGCCCACAGTTATTTAGTGCCAGGTCCTAGTTTTCAGAATACACTGGAATGTTGCATGATATTACTTTCTATTGCATTATGTCAATATCCACTTCATTTCAGCTTTCTCATTTCAAGGCAGATATAAAGACATTTCTATTCCTACCAAAAAAAGAAGTTGTTGAAGATAAAATGAACATAAATTGATTACAGATTAAAATGTTACAGAATCTTCCATGCTATTATCATCACCATTGATTTTAGCATAAGACCTATCCTCCTGTATGTTGGATAGGCTTCAGCCAGAGATTGTAATGCTGGGAGGGTCCTTAGAGGTCATTTCTTGGAGCCCTCATTTTACAGATGAGGACACAGAGGCCCAGGGAGGCCTCTGTGACTTGCAGAAGGTCGCATATAATCAAAAAAAAATTATTCAATATTGGACTTCTGTAAGGATGAACATCTTGTGGAGTGGTTCCCTTGAAATGCCTGAACAAAATCAAGCTGAGGATGTTGTCTATTTCACATATAATTTCCCCTCTGGTATTTGACATTACAAACTAAAGCACAAGGCCAGATGCTTAATTGCTTCGAAATGGAGGCTGGGAAATGATAAGCAACTTTTTGCCATCTTTTTTGTGGGTCATTGTGTCTCCTCCAAAGTCATTGTATTTTTATTGTTTGTTAGCTGATTTCCAAACTGGGAATTATGAAAACAATCTTTTAAGGCATTAGAATGACTTATGGAAAACTATAATGTAGCATTTCTAGATTTTTCAGGCATTGTACTCTACCTTACATTTCCATTTGGTATGCAATTTAAATGACCATAACTGGCATATTTCTAGTCAACTCTTAGCACAACAAAAAGCTGTACATGGAAAAAAAAAAAGACTATTCCTAGCCAGATACTCCTTGACAGTCTGATTTTCTCTCCTTCTTTAACAAGTAGAGTTTATTCTTCTCAGATAATAAATGGCACTCAGGAGCATTGCAGAAAAATTAGAAAATATTTTAAAACATAAGAAAAAGAAAAAATATTCATGATCTCAGCATTCAGAGAAAATATCCTTTGTGATTTCAGCGCATTTCATACCACTTTTTAAAAAAATTTTTATGGTGATAAAAGTATATAAAACATATGTGTATAGCTTAACATATAAAGTACATATTAAGTAATAAAACTTAATGCATATTACAAAATCAAGTATTTTTTAAACACCAATATCCATCATTTGGGTCAGGAAATACAATATTATAAGCACCCCAGAAAATACCTCCATGGCTCTTGTGATTGCAACCTCCTCCCTTCCTTTTGGATAATCACTGTAACTTTTTAGCATCTCTGTATAGTTTTACTATCTATACAAGTGTCCCTAAACTATACATTAATTGTAACACTTGTTGCAATGAATGAACCAATACTGATACATTATTATTAACTAAAGTCCATAGTTTATTGTGATTTTCTTAGTTTTCATCTAATGTCCTTCTTCTGTTCCAGAATTCCTTCTATGACACCACATTACATTTAGTTGTCATGCCTCCTCAGGCTCCTCTTGGCTGTGACAGTTTTTAGACTTTCCTTGTTTTTTTTTTTTAAGTTTTTATTCATTTACTTATTTTAGAGAGAGAGAGTGAGCAGGGGGGAGGAGCAAAGAGGCGGGGAAGAATCTCAAGCAGACTTTGCACTGAGTGTGGAGCCCGATGTAGGGCTCCATCTCAGGATCCTGAGATCACAACCTGAGTCGAAACCAAGAGTTGGATGCTCAACCGACTGAGTTACCCAGGAACCCCTAGACTTTCCTTGTTTTTGATGGCCTTGACAGTTTTGAGGAGTCCTGGTCAGGTATTTTGTAGGACATCCCTCTATTGGAACTTTTTTTGATGTTTTTATCATGATTAGACTGGAGTTATGGGTTTTGGGGAGGAAGATTGCACAAAGTGATACCGTCATCATGTCATCTACAAAAAGTATATACCATTCAGGTGATTTGTGACCGTTGATGTTGACCTTGGTCACCTGGCTAAGGTAGTATTCATCATTCTACCACTGTAAAGTTACTCTTTTTCCCTTCTTTCCACACTGTCTTCTTTGGAAGGAACATATTATGGGCAGTTCATACCTAAACAGTGAGAAGGTATACTGCCCCTTCCTTCAGGGTTGAGTAACTACAGACATTATTTGGAATTCTTCTGTACAGATTTATCTCTTATTTTCCATTTATTAATTTATTCAATTATGTCTTTATGTCAGTATTGATTCATGGATATTTATTTTGTATTTTGGACTATAATACGATACTACTTTATTGCTCAAATTATGGCATCTTTGGCCATTGGGAGCCGTTTCAGTTGTCCCTGTGTCTCCTTGACATGCTCTTATCAATGTGTGTGTGTGTCTGTGTGTGTGTGCGTGTTTGATCACTTCCTTACTTCTTGGCAATACAAGATATTCCAGGTTCATCTTATGTATTTCCTTTGCTGATCTTAGAATTGACCATGTCTCCAAACAGCCCTTGTTCCTTTTAATGGAGAATGATATTAGGAATGAAAATCTGGGCTCTATGTGCACTTATTGCTACTGGAGTATCATTTCTTTTACTTCCTCTTAGGTGACAGAGCAAAGAAGAAATATGTGTGTGTATATTAGCTGGTGTACACATATCTATAAATATTGCTACTATGTAAACATATGTATCTATATTAAGCTAAACGTGAATTCTTATTGGTGTCTCCAGCTTTTGTGCATTACTGCATGGATCATTCCAGCTTCTTCCCTTGCTTATCCATAGACTCAGACTCCAACAATGAGAAACCTGACTCCAAGAATCCATCCATTTACTTAATTGTTCAACTGCTGTTTATATGCATAGAAGTATCAAATTGTTAATCTAGATATTCTATTTTCATTCTATTATTTTTCCATGACTATGTTAATGGTTACCATAGAAATCACAAGCACACCTAACTTATTAAAAATTGAAATTTAATAAAATTTTTTCCCTTCCTCCTTGATAAACCTTAGAATACTTCAACTTCAGTTTCCCATCCCCTTATCTTATTGTTATATGGTATTTTAACTCTCCAGGGATGTACTTTTGTGGGTTATGCTATTGCATATATGTGTGACATTATTTATATGTATATATGTGGCCAGAGAGTACTGTGTGTACTTACCTACATATTTATCACTTTCTTTGCTCTTCATTCCCTCTTACATATCAGCTTTCCATCTGGGATCCCTTTCCTTTTGTTTGAAATATGTCCTTTGTCAGTGAGATGTTTGATCATGAATTTGGTTTTGGAGTGTTTGAAAAGTGTTTACTTCACCTTCATTCTCCAAAGATAATTTTGCTGAGGGTAGAATTTTAGGCTTGTGTTAATTTTCTTTCAGTACATGGGGATTTCATTGTTGCTGTTGAAGTCAGTTTTCTAGCCATTGCTAAACTTTGAGACTAATCTATCTTTATTCATCTTTTATCAACTCCTTCCTTCCTTCCTTCCTTCTTTTCTTTCTTTCTTTCTTTTCTTCATTTTTGTTACTTTGTCTTTTGTTACAGTTTGGCTATGTTGCATATAGATAGTAATTTCTTCTTATTTATCCTGCTTGGGTTTTCTGAGCCTGAATCTGTGGGTTAGTTCCATTCATCAGTTCTGAAAAATTCTCAGATATTACCTCTTCAAATATTGCCTCTGTTCCATTTTCTTTCCTCCCCTTCTGAGACTATAATCACCAGTCTTTTTGTCTCTCCTTCTGTCTCTGTGTTGGATGTGTATGCTATCATCTGAATGCTTGCATTCCCCCCAAATTCATATGTTGAAATCTTAACCCCAAGTTGGTGGTATTAAGAGGTGGGGCCTTTGGGAGGTGATTAGGTCATAAGGGCAAACCCTTGTGATTGGGAACACTGCCCTTATAAAAGAGACTCTAGAGGGTTAGCTAACCCTTTCTGCATGTGAAGACACAGCAAAAAGATGCCATCTATGAACCAGGAAGTAGGCCCTCAGCAGATACTGGATCTGCTGGTACCATGACCTTGGACTCCCAGCCTCCACAACTGTGAGAAATAAATTTCAGTTGCTTATGAGCTGCCCAGTCTGTGGCATTCTGTTACAATAGCCACAGTGACTTAGACACTGGAAAATATCATCTTCTTTCCTAGTCTCCCTTCAGCTATGTCCAATCTGCTGTCTAATACAACTCCTGAGCTCTTAATTCCTTTTACTGTATATTTTATATTCAGAAGTTCTGTTTGGTCTTTTTTTTCAGATCTACTGCATCACTTCTTACAGTTTTCTGTTGCCTCTGAATGTTTTCAAGCTTGCTTTTTATTTCTGTAGGTGTAATGGTTATGGTTTTTATAATCAGCATGCAATTCTGCTGTCTATTCCTTTTGTTGGTTTTCTTTCATGTTGCCTTTCTTCTTTGTACAGCTGGTTACCTTTGCCAACTTCCTGGTCATTGCACTTGAAAAATATTTGTTTGGATTCCCTGAGGTCAAAGGTAAATGTGTCTTCCTCCAGAGTGCCTTAGAAGCTTGAGGCTTCCTGGCTTATGCTAGGCTATGCATATCTATGGTCTGAGAGGATTGTAGATGGTTTTGATCTGATTTGCCCCTATCCTTAAGGGTCATGCTTATTGAGGGAAAGAATAATAATATAATAATAATATAATAACCCCCTATAATAATCCCAACCTCAGGCAGGCTTTGGGCCTGAGCTTCTGCCCTCTTGCTTAGCAAAGCCTTAGGACCAGAGTCTAAGCAGTTTGCTTTGACAAATAACCTCAGAGCAAATGCTCCAGTCATTATACTTGTGATTATTCATTGCATATTTTGTATCCTGATTTTTTCTCTTGACATTATAATATAACTGTTTTCCATATACTCTGTATCCTGATATTTATCTTTTAACAATATTATGTAATTTTTAGAATGTTATCAAAAACTGCATTAAAAAAAATCTTCACATGATTTCAGCCATATCAAGCACTTGAACAAATTGTCTTAGCAGAATTGTCTATTACCAGTAAGTTCTGGTTACCTTTTAGATCTTTTATAATGGAGAAATAA
>NW_022591507.1:0-6397 GCF_004348235.1 Phoca vitulina
TCCTTCCTTCCTTCCTTCCTTCCTTCCTTCCTTCCTTCCTTCCTTCCCTCATCAAGGGAGAGAAGGGCTGAGGTGCAGAGGGAGAGGGAAAGAGAGAATCTTAAGCAGGCTTCATGCTCAGTATTCCTGGAACCCAACATGGGGCTTGATCTCACAACCCTGAGATCACAATCTGAGCTGAAATCAAGAGTTGGACATTTACCTGACTGCACCACCCAAGCTCCTTCTGATTCTCTCTACATGCCAGTTTCTTTCTTCCCCCTTTTTATGTGTAAGTGGTCCCTTCATTTCTTTAGTCTCCATTATAGGAAAGTAGAATATAAATCCAGCCTGCACGCCCCATCCTACAGTAAACCACTCAAGGACTGACTGACTTTCTTTCTTGGTTCTAGTTTGCAAGGTTCCCGTGCCAGCCCTTTGATCAGCTTAACTCAGGAGAGGTGCCTGGCTCACGGGGCTCTCCTGGTAGCCATCTGGATGGAGTTGTCAGATGGCAGTAGGTGGTTGTCAGAAGAAGGGCGAAGGTGTTGGGAAAATGAAAAATAAGCATGAAAACCAGCAACTTGTCAATGTATTTGTGAGCAAACACTGAATTCATTAGTTCTGCTAAGTCAGGTCAATCCATTTTCCTAGGAAGTGACCAGTGGTAGGTTTTTAACTCTATGAGCTATACGCCTCTATTATTAATTGAATTTAGTTACTTCAAGAAATCAATTCCTTTATAAAATAACCATTTATTTAAACATATCTATTCAGTGTCCTTTTCCTTAAGAAGCTTACAATAATAGTAAACACATACAGGGCTCACTTTGCCCTCTGCACTGATCTGTATCCTGTGCATGGGCACACGCACACTCATTCTGGTCTCCCCAACAACCGTATGAAGAAAATGAGGCACAGAGAGTTTAAAGAATTTGTCCAGGGTCAAGAGATAATTAGTGGTGGAGTGGAATGCAAGGTATATAATCAAACTGGGGAGAGAAGACATATTCAAATTAACAGAGAATAATGCAATAAAGAGTGGGGTAGAATGACTGTTTTTTTAAGCAAATTTGGAGAACTTTAAGAACCACATGAGCCAGTATTATTACTCTGCTTTGATTTCCACACGCATCAATGTTTTCTGAGCTATCTATAAGGTGTCCATTGATTAGGGAAGGCTATTTTTATAATCAGGACCTTGCTTTTGGCATAAACACCTCTACTTACTCGAATGTGAATTTGTTGTAGTCATAAAATAAATAATTGTAGAGATCATCTAGCTTCGTTCAACCTGCTCATTTTACAGATGGGGAAAAACAACAACAACAACAAAAACAAACCTTGAGATCCAGAATGCTTAGAGCCCACAGTTATTTAGTGCCAGGTCCTAGTTTTCAGAATACACTGGAATGTTGCATGATATTACTTTCTATTGCATTATGTCAATATCCACTTCATTTCAGCTTTCTCATTTCAAGGGCAGATATAAAGACATTTCTATTCCTACCAAAAAAAGAAGTTGTTGAAGATAAAATGAACATAAATTGATTACAGATTAAAATGTTACAGAATCTTCCATGCTATTATCATCACCATTGATTTTAGCATAAGACCTATCCTCCTGTATGTTGGATAGGCTTCAGCCAGAGATTGTAATGCTGGGAGGGTCCTTAGAGGTCATTTCTTGGAGCCCTCATTTTACAGATGAGGACACAGAGGCCCAGGGAGGCCTCTGTGACTTGCAGAAGGTCGCATATAATCAAAAAAAAATTATTCAATATTGGACTTCTGTAAGGATGAACATCTTGTGGAGTGGTTCCCTTGAAATGCCTGAACAAAATCAAGCTGAGGATGTTGTCTATTTCACATATAATTTCCCCTCTGGTATTTGACATTACAAACTAAAGCACAAGGCCAGATGCTTAATTGCTTCGAAATGGAGGCTGGGAAATGATAAGCAACTTTTTGCCATCTTTTTTGTGGGTCATTGTGTCTCCTCCAAAGTCATTGTATTTTTATTGTTTGTTAGCTGATTTCCAAACTGGGAATTATGAAAACAATCTTTTAAGGCATTAGAATGACTTATGGAAAACTATAATGTAGCATTTCTAGATTTTTCAGGCATTGTACTCTACCTTACATTTCCATTTGGTATGCAATTTAAATGACCATAACTGGCATATTTCTAGTCAACTCTTAGCACAACAAAAAGCTGTACATGGAAAAAAAAAAAGACTATTCCTAGCCAGATACTCCTTGACAGTCTGATTTTCTCTCCTTCTTTAACAAGTAGAGTTTATTCTTCTCAGATAATAAATGGCACTCAGGAGCATTGCAGAAAAATTAGAAAATATTTTAAAACATAAGAAAAAGAAAAAATATTCATGATCTCAGCATTCAGAGAAAATATCCTTTGTGATTTCAGCGCATTTCATACCACTTTTTAAAAAAATTTTTATGGTGATAAAAGTATATAAAACATATGTGTATAGCTTAACATATAAAGTACATATTAAGTAATAAAACTTAATGCATATTACAAAATCAAGTATTTTTTAAACACCAATATCCATCATTTGGGTCAGGAAATACAATATTATAAGCACCCCAGAAAATACCTCCATGGCTCTTGTGATTGCAACCTCCTCCCTTCCTTTTGGATAATCACTGTAACTTTTTAGCATCTCTGTATAGTTTTACTATCTATACAAGTGTCCCTAAACTATACATTAATTGTAACACTTGTTGCAATGAATGAACCAATACTGATACATTATTATTAACTAAAGTCCATAGTTTATTGTGATTTTCTTAGTTTTCATCTAATGTCCTTCTTCTGTTCCAGAATTCCTTCTATGACACCACATTACATTTAGTTGTCATGCCTCCTCAGGCTCCTCTTGGCTGTGACAGTTTTTAGACTTTCCTTGTTTTTTTTTTTTAAGTTTTTATTCATTTACTTATTTTAGAGAGAGAGAGTGAGCAGGGGGGAGGAGCAAAGAGGCGGGGAAGAATCTCAAGCAGACTTTGCACTGAGTGTGGAGCCCGATGTAGGGCTCCATCTCAGGATCCTGAGATCACAACCTGAGTCGAAACCAAGAGTTGGATGCTCAACCGACTGAGTTACCCAGGAACCCCTAGACTTTCCTTGTTTTTGATGGCCTTGACAGTTTTGAGGAGTCCTGGTCAGGTATTTTGTAGGACATCCCTCTATTGGAACTTTTTTTGATGTTTTTATCATGATTAGACTGGAGTTATGGGTTTTGGGGAGGAAGATTGCACAAAGTGATACCGTCATCATGTCATCTACAAAAAGTATATACCATTCAGGTGATTTGTGACCGTTGATGTTGACCTTGGTCACCTGGCTAAGGTAGTATTCATCATTCTACCACTGTAAAGTTACTCTTTTTCCCTTCTTTCCACACTGTCTTCTTTGGAAGGAACATATTATGGGCAGTTCATACCTAAACAGTGAGAAGGTATACTGCCCCTTCCTTCAGGGTTGAGTAACTACAGACATTATTTGGAATTCTTCTGTACAGATTTATCTCTTATTTTCCATTTATTAATTTATTCAATTATGTCTTTATGTCAGTATTGATTCATGGATATTTATTTTGTATTTTGGACTATAATACGATACTACTTTATTGCTCAAATTATGGCATCTTTGGCCATTGGGAGCCGTTTCAGTTGTCCCTGTGTCTCCTTGACATGCTCTTATCAATGTGTGTGTGTGTCTGTGTGTGTGTGCGTGTTTGATCACTTCCTTACTTCTTGGCAATACAAGATATTCCAGGTTCATCTTATGTATTTCCTTTGCTGATCTTAGAATTGACCATGTCTCCAAACAGCCCTTGTTCCTTTTAATGGAGAATGATATTAGGAATGAAAATCTGGGCTCTATGTGCACTTATTGCTACTGGAGTATCATTTCTTTTACTTCCTCTTAGGTGACAGAGCAAAGAAGAAATATGTGTGTGTATATTAGCTGGTGTACACATATCTATAAATATTGCTACTATGTAAACATATGTATCTATATTAAGCTAAACGTGAATTCTTATTGGTGTCTCCAGCTTTTGTGCATTACTGCATGGATCATTCCAGCTTCTTCCCTTGCTTATCCATAGACTCAGACTCCAACAATGAGAAACCTGACTCCAAGAATCCATCCATTTACTTAATTGTTCAACTGCTGTTTATATGCATAGAAGTATCAAATTGTTAATCTAGATATTCTATTTTCATTCTATTATTTTTCCATGACTATGTTAATGGTTACCATAGAAATCACAAGCACACCTAACTTATTAAAAATTGAAATTTAATAAAATTTTTTCCCTTCCTCCTTGATAAACCTTAGAATACTTCAACTTCAGTTTCCCATCCCCTTATCTTATTGTTATATGGTATTTTAACTCTCCAGGGATGTACTTTTGTGGGTTATGCTATTGCATATATGTGTGACATTATTTATATGTATATATGTGGCCAGAGAGTACTGTGTGTACTTACCTACATATTTATCACTTTCTTTGCTCTTCATTCCCTCTTACATATCAGCTTTCCATCTGGGATCCCTTTCCTTTTGTTTGAAATATGTCCTTTGTCAGTGAGATGTTTGATCATGAATTTGGTTTTGGAGTGTTTGAAAAGTGTTTACTTCACCTTCATTCTCCAAAGATAATTTTGCTGAGGGTAGAATTTTAGGCTTGTGTTAATTTTCTTTCAGTACATGGGGATTTCATTGTTGCTGTTGAAGTCAGTTTTCTAGCCATTGCTAAACTTTGAGACTAATCTATCTTTATTCATCTTTTATCAACTCCTTCCTTCCTTCCTTCCTTCTTTTCTTTCTTTCTTTCTTTTCTTCATTTTTGTTACTTTGTCTTTTGTTACAGTTTGGCTATGTTGCATATAGATAGTAATTTCTTCTTATTTATCCTGCTTGGGTTTTTGAGCCTGAATCTGTGGGTTAGTTCCATTCATCAGTTCTGAAAAATTCTCAGATATTACCTCTTCAAATATTGCCTCTGTTCCATTTTCTTTCCTCCCCTTCTGAGACTATAATCACCAGTCTTTTTGTCTCTCCTTCTGTCTCTGTGTTGGATGTGTATGCTATCATCTGAATGCTTGCATTCCCCCCAAATTCATATGTTGAAATCTTAACCCCAAGTTGGTGGTATTAAGAGGTGGGGCCTTTGGGAGGTGATTAGGTCATAAGGGCAAACCCTTGTGATTGGGAACACTGCCCTTATAAAAGAGACTCTAGAGGGTTAGCTAACCCTTTCTGCATGTGAAGACACAGCAAAAAGATGCCATCTATGAACCAGGAAGTAGGCCCTCAGCAGATACTGGATCTGCTGGTACCATGACCTTGGACTCCCAGCCTCCACAACTGTGAGAAATAAATTTCAGTTGCTTATGAGCTGCCCAGTCTGTGGCATTCTGTTACAATAGCCACAGTGACTTAGACACTGGAAAATATCATCTTCTTTCCTAGTCTCCCTTCAGCTATGTCCAATCTGCTGTCTAATACAACTCCTGAGCTCTTAATTCCTTTTACTGTATATTTTATATTCAGAAGTTCTGTTTGGTCTTTTTTTTCAGATCTACTGCATCACTTCTTACAGTTTTCTGTTGCCTCTGAATGTTTTCAAGCTTGCTTTTTATTTCTGTAGGTGTAATGGTTATGGTTTTTATAATCAGCATGCAATTCTGCTGTCTATTCCTTTTGTTGGTTTTCTTTCATGTTGCCTTTCTTCTTTGTACAGCTGGTTACCTTTGCCAACTTCCTGGTCATTGCACTTGAAAAATATTTGTTTGGATTCCCTGAGGTCAAAGGTAAATGTGTCTTCCTCCAGAGTGCCTTAGAAGCTTGAGGCTTCCTGGCTTATGCTAGGCTATGCATATCTATGGTCTGAGAGGATTGTAGATGGTTTTGATCTGATTTGCCCCTATCCTTAAGGGTCATGCTTATTGAGGGAAAGAATAATAATATAATAATAATATAATAACCCCCTATAATAATCCCAACCTCAGGCAGGCTTTGGGCCTGAGCTTCTGCCCTCTTGCTTAGCAAAGCCTTAGGACCAGAGTCTAAGCAGTTTGCTTTGACAAATAACCTCAGAGCAAATGCTCCAGTCATTATACTTGTGATTATTCATTGCATATTTTGTATCCTGATTTTTTCTCTTGACATTATAATATAACTGTTTTCCATATACTCTGTATCCTGATATTTATCTTTTAACAATATTATGTAATTTTTAGAATGTTATCAAAAACTGCATTAAAAAAAATCTTCACATGATTTCAGCCATATCAAGCACTTGAACAAATTGTCTTAGCAGAATTGTCTATTACCAGTAAGTTCTGGTTACCTTTTAGATCTTTTATAATGGAGAAATAA
>NW_022591508.1:0-1731 GCF_004348235.1 Phoca vitulina
GATTTCGCGACCCTTACCCAGGGACCCCAACGCACTAGACGTTGACAATTGGCGCCCGAACAGGGACCCTGAAGGACGTTCAGGAAGGGTGAGTAATTTAATACAATACAGGGTCATGGGACAAGAAACCTCTACTCCTTATGTTCGAATGCTGAAGCATTCACTTGCTGTCTATGGCATTACTGTCGCTTCTACTGATATTGAGATGTGTTTGAAAGTGGTTCGAGACTGGAATCCTTGGTTTCCCGAGGAGGGCTCCCTGGAGGTGGATAATTGGCGGCGGGTCCGCCATAATGTAGAAAAGGCCATGAGGCGGGGGGAAAAGATTCCTGTACGATTTTGGTCCATCTGGTCGATTATATTTACAGTGTTAAAAGCAATGGAGGATGATCGCACGGTTGAGAATTTTCAGAGGGAAGTGGCTCCTTCGATACAGGACCTTCCCCTTGATACAAATGAGAAAAAGGCAATAGAAACGGATGCCTTTAAGCTTGCACTGCCTCGCGAACCTAATGAGTGCGATAGCGATGAATCGAAACTGAAAGTAACGTCTGATCCCGAGACCGAGCACTTATGGAAGGTTTTTCAGCGGGTCATGACTATGGCGGGGGAATCTAAGAAAAAGCCTTCCGCTCCGCCTTTGCCGCCCGCGCTAGCCTTTTCTCCCAAAAATCCTTTTCTTTCTGCTGCTTTAGCTGAGCTTGATGCGTTAAAGGATAATGACGATGAGAGTGAGGCTGACAGACCTATCTTTGCCTTTCCGATTATTAGGCCTCCCCCGGTCCAGGGAGTTGCACAGGCCCCCTATTATGATGGGATAGATATAGGGGACATTGCACGTTTAAAAAAGGCAGTGACTTTATATGGACCGCAATCACATTATGTCAAAGAGCTACTTATAGGTACAGCTCGACATTATAATAATTTTGCTCCAGAAGATTGGAGAGTCCTTTGTAGAGCTCTCTTAAAGGAGCCTGAATATCTGCAATGGCAGATGTGGTTCTCCGAGCTCTGTATGGAGCAGGTTCGTAAGAACGCCTTGAGCAACAATCCTCGGGTCCAGGCTATAACTTATCAAATGTTGGCGGGAATAGGTCAATATTCTGATATTGCTGCTCAAGTTATTACCCCTGAAGAAATCCATGATCAATTACGGGAAATTAGTTTAGAAGCTTGGGATCGTATTCACCCAAAAGGAGAACATTATGGATCTTGGACTAAGGTTATTCAAAAGACTAACGAGCCTTATGTCGAGTTCTTATCGCGATTAAAATTAACCTTGGAGAGAACTGTCATAGGAGAAGAAGCTAGACAGCAGCTGTTAAAACTGCTGGCATATGAAAATGCTAATGAGGATTGTAAAAGAATTATATTGCCTATTAAAGATACAGGAGATATTAATGCTTTCATGAAGGCCTGTAAGGATGTTACATCAGAGAGTAGAAAGATGCAGCTGTTTGCTGAAACAATGGCCACTACCTGGCATTCCTTGCAATCTAAACAACTCGAGAGCATGAAATGTTTTGGTTGCGGTCAATTAGGGCATTTGAAAAGGAACTGTAAAGAAAAGAAACCTGACAAAGGGCGTGGACCTGGAATTTGTCCACGATGTAAGAAGGGAAAACATTGGGCTCGAGAATGTCGCACTAAATTAAATACAAGTTTTGCAGAAAAGCCGCAGGGAAACTCGATTTCGGGCCCTACCCCGGGCCCAGGACAAATGAACAGGGG
>NW_022591508.1:1831-6381 GCF_004348235.1 Phoca vitulina
ACATACCAGCCATAAGGCCATTTACTTTAAAAGGAGGGGATAGACCTCAGAAAATTCCTACTGGAATTTATGGACCCTTACCAATTGGCACTTTTGCTCTATTAACAGGTCGCTCTGGTTTGACATCAAAAGGAGTGACTGTTCACTTAGGTATAATTGATGCTGATTACAGAGGAGAAATTCAAGTTCTTATGTCTTCCCTAGTTGATGTGTCCTTTGAAGCAGGAGAACGAATTGCCCAGTTATTGTTATTGCCCTATCTCCCCATAGGTCAGACTACCGCTGTCAGGCATGGAGGGTTTGGCAGCACGGATCCAAAATGTGTTTTTTGGGCTACACAAATAACTCGTATGCAGCCCTTGATGACAGTTAAATTGAATACGAAAGATATTACTGTCTTGTTGGATACAGGGTCAGATATCACTATTATCAAAACTGCTGATTGGCCTGAAAATATCCCCTATAATGAGATTCCTTGTCAGATAAAAGGAGTTGGCAAGGCACCTGTCCGAAGTATTGGCTTAGCCACTCAATTTGTAACATTTACCTCCCGGGATGGGCAACTGGCCGTGTTAAAACCATATATTTTAGATGTCCCTTTAAATATTTTAGGCCGTGATGTTTTAGAACAGTGGGGAGCTCACCTGGAATTTTGATTATAGATGGAACCTATTAAAATATTATGGAAATCCGAAGATCCCTTGTGGATTGAACAATGGCCATTAACTAAGGAAAAATTGGCTGCTGCACACCAATTGGTAAGAGAGCAATTACAAAAACAACATATTGAACATTCCACTTCTCCGTGGAACTCTCCAATTTTTGTCATAAAGAAAACTTCAGGTAAATGGCGTTTACTTACAGATTTACGTGGAGTTAATAACTCCATGTTCCCCATGGGGGCTCTCCAGCCTGGGGTACCTTCACCGGCTGCCTTGCCGAGGGATTGGCATACAATGGTAATTGATCTACAGGATTGTTTTTTCACTATCCCTGTACATAAAGATGATAGGAAGCGTTTTGCCTTTTCACTTCCTTCTATAAATAGGCAGGGACCTCACCAAAGGTTTCAATGGAAGGTTTTGCCTCAAGGCATGATGAATTCCCCTACGATGTGTCAACTTTATGTTGACGCTGCCTTGCGTCCCGTGCGTCAAAAGTGGCCTCAGGTGTATATAGCTCATTATATGGATGATATTTTGTTTGCTAGCCCTCATCAAAATGAGTTAGAAGAAATTTTAAAATTATTGCCAGAGTATTTTATTCCTTTTGGATTGGTAATTGCTCCAGAAAAAATTCAAAAAGGAAATATTATAAATTATTTAGGATATGTGATAGAAAGAAATACTGTTAGACCACAAAAAATAGCTATACGAAGGGACAATTTGAAGACTTTGAATGATTTTCAAAAATTATTAGGAGATATTAATTGGTTACGGCCATCTTTAGGTATCCCTACTTATCAATTACATAATTTATTTGATACATTACAAGGAAATCCTGATATTCATAGTCCCCGACAGCTTACTGCGGAAGCAGAAAAGGAATTACAATTTGTGGAAGAAAAAATTAAATCCGCTTTTCTTACTCGCATTGATCCTTCTTTACCCTTGACAATGTATATTTTAAATACATGGCAATATCCCACAGCTATTATTGGACAAAAAGAGTTGCCTGCTGAATGGATTTATACTAGACATCATTTTTCAAAAAATATCACTCCTTATGGTATTCAGATTGCATATTTGATAGAACAGGCTCGAGATAGAGCTATAATTATGACCGGATGTGATATTATGGATATAATTATTCCTCTTTCTAAAGATCAATTTTCATTTTTGTTACGGAATATAGAGGAATTACAGATTGCCCTTGCAGGGTATGTGGGACAAATTAATTACCATTTTCCTAAAGGAAAAGTATGGGATTGTTTTCGGAAACAAGAATTCATTATCCAGGATATAATTAGTGAACAACCTTTGGTTAATGCACCCACTGTGTTTACAGATGGGTCAAAAACTAAAAGTGCATATTGGACAACTAAAAGGTATTGGGTTCAAAATACAGATTTTAATTCAGTCCAACAAAATGAATTATTTGCCATCGCCCAAGTATTAAAAGATTTTCCCTCGGCTGTGAATATTCTTGCTGATTCAGCATATGCTGTTGGGGTCGTTAAAAATGTATATACTGCCGTGGTATGTTCTAATAAGTCCAACCTACTTAGTTTATTTTTACTCTTACAAACTTTGTTAAGAAATCGTAATACTCGTATTTATGTAACTCATATTCGCTCTCATACTAATCTTCCTGGTTCCTTGGCTTATGGCAATGCTCAAGTAGACGCTTTGGTGTCATTTGCATCTGCAGACGAGGAACATAATTTATTGCATACCAATGCTGGTAGATTACATGTTCAATATAAAATTCCTTATCGTCAAGCAAAACAAATTATAAAACAGTGTCCTATTTGCAGACCTTTACACTTACGTGCTGTAAAAGCTGGGGTTAATCCTCGAGGAACTTATGCCAACGAACTTTGGCAAATGGATGTTACTCATGTGGCACAATTTGGTCGATTATCTTATGTACATGTTGTAATAGATACTTATTCTCAATTTATATGGGCCACAGCACAAATGGGTGAAACTACACAACATGTTATTACTCATTTATTAGAAACGTTTGCTGTGATGGGTTTACCTTCCAGTATCAAGACAGATAATGGGCCAGCTTATAAAAGTAAAAAATTTCAAGCTTTCTGTTTGCAATATGGTATAATGCATAAAACAGGCATTGAATATAATCCCCAAGGACAGGCCATTGTGGAGCGTGCACACAATACTTTAAAATTGCAAATTAAAAAATTAAAAAGGAGGAAAACAGATCATATATTATCATTTACTCAATCTAATGCACGTTCTATTTTGTCACAAGCATTGTTTACATTGAATTTCTTGAATCTTCCGCAGGGAGATATTCTCTCGAGAGCAGAAAAACAGTTCATAGAGGGAGAGACGGCTCCTCTTCCCTTGAATGAACATATATGGTTTAAGCCCGCTGCGGATGCAGAATGGCAGCCAGGATTGTTGCTTTATAGGGGGAAAGGTTATGCTTATGTTTCCACAGAAAATGGACAAACCTGCTCTTGGCTCCCAGCAAGGTGGATCCGGTCGCGGACCAATCCGGACGGCTGTCAGGCGACGCATGGAAGCCCCGAGAGTGCACGAATCGATGTTACAAGCTGATGAATCTCTCCTGCAAGCTATGGCTCACTTACATTTGGATAGGCGTCATCACTGGCGGCCTCCGCCTCTTGCTTTACCCACTTGGGGGCATATTAAAAAGCTTGCTGGGGAGGGACAAAAAATTTTGAAGGAAACAAGAAAGCCTTGTACACCTGAGCATTTGTTTTTGGCCATGTGCGCTTTGCTTACTATGTCACCCCCTCCTATTGAGGCGACTAATGTAAGTTATTGGGCTTATATACCTAACCCACCTATGATGGAACCTGCACCTTGGGGAAGTGCAGATATTCCTATTTATACCTCCCCGATGATACTTTCGCCTCCTTGGAAGAATCTGACTTATCTTAATCAGGATGACGGTACCTTTACCATATCTAATTTTGATAGGAAATTTTAGTTTTAATGATGGAATTAGCTGTATTAAATGTCGATTATATTCTTGTATTAATAGTTCTATAGAATTTAAACCGGGATATTCTCTTATGATTTTGCAACAACGCTCTCATATTTGGCTTCCAGTAAATTTAGAACGTCTATGGGCTCAAAATCCAGTGGATGCTCTGGTATTGGAATTTTTCAGAAAAGTTTTGAAACGAACTAAACGATTGATTGGTATTGTTGTAGCAGTCATTCTAAGTTTAATTACGGTAACCACATTAGCCACTGTTTCTGGAATTGCGTTACATACATCTTTGCAAACTAAACATTTTGTAGAAAATTGGCACCGTGATTCACGGGATCTTTGGCTTTCCCAAACTATGATTGATACTCGTTTGCAAACGCAGATAGATGTTCTTAGACAAACTGTTAGTTGGTTAGGGAAGAAGGTTTTAACAATTGAAAGACAAATTTGGTTGCGTTGTGATTGGAATTCCACATCCTTTTGTATTACTAATTTAAGATATAATGAATCTCAACATGATTGGAGTATTATCCAGAAATATTTAGAGGGCAATTCATCGGCGACAGATATGATTAATAATTTGCATACTAATATTCAGGAGATATTTGGAAAACCCTTTGAGAATGAGGATGCTGCTACATTGGCTCAGTCGTTTTTGAAGCAATTTGAAGGACTAGACCCGAAGGGAATTATTCAAAGCTTAGGGCATACCGCTGGAGGAATCGGAATTTCATTAATTTTTGTTATATGCTGTTTTCTGTGCATGTATGTATGTTTCGTTCGACCTTCCCGGAAGTCTATTGCCACTCTCTGGTGGGCGTTTCTTTTTAAACAAAGGAAAAAAGAAGGAATTGAGGCTAATACAGGTATGTGAGCCCTCTGTGGCCGTGATTGTTTGT
>NW_022591509.1:0-3137 GCF_004348235.1 Phoca vitulina
GAAGGCAGACGCTTAACGACTGAGCCACCCAGGCGCCCCTGAAATTAGTTTTCAGAAAAGTATCATACAATTGGATGTACCTTCCACAACTCTCATACTCTTAATACCTTTTTAGGCTCTGTATACAACTGACTAGAAGTTAACAAGCAGTCAACTTTTGTTATAAAATCTGGATATTGCAGGTATTTGAAGTCTTGCTGATGTTTTCATCTAGTGATTTCAAATGTGCACTATTTTTACATAACATTGTTAAAGCATTCACAGCAGCCAATTATACACGCTAATTTAGAAATGCTTTCTCCTCATTTAAATGGCCAGCTATTCAACTACATTTATGCAATTTCCATTCTGTGTCTGTCTCTGTCACACCTCTGTAGCACATAGAAGTCCAAACTCATTTTAGCCCCAAAGGTACCCAGATTAGTTGTAATTATATATTTAATCTAGAGGGGTCAATCCATCTTAGAAAATAGAGTGCAATAGAAACTTCTCCTGGCTATGACTTCTTCCATGACCTTGGAAGAGTTACTTAACTCTTAAACTGTTAGGTCTATGAATTTACTTAGAGTAATCAAATAATGACTATAAAAATGGATTGTTCTGATTTGTATGCCAGTGTTCATAGCAGCATTATTCACAATAGCCAATTGGAAACAACCCAATGTTTATCAACAAATGGATGGATAAACAACATATGGTATATACAAACAATGAAATATTATTCGGCCATAAAAAGGAATAAAGTTTTGATACATACTACTGGAAAACATAATGTTAGGTAAAATAACCCAGGAACAAAAGGACAAATATTGCATAATTCCAATCATATGAAATATCTAGTTTAGACAAATTCATAGAGACAGAAAGTAGATTAGAGGTTACCAGGGGCTGTGGGGTGAGGAGAATAGGGAGCTAATGCTTAATGTGTACAAAGATTCTGTTTGGGATAATTTTAGAATTTTGGAAATCTATAGTGGTGAGGGTTGTAGAACACTGTGAATGCAATTAATGCCACTGACTGTACACTGAAAAATGCCCCAAATGGCAAATTTTGTTATAGATTTTATCAAAATTTTTTAAAAATTAAAATCTAATACCATATACCAAAACTCAGCATTCACTCAAAATGAGTAAATTGTATCTCATTAAAGCTACTTTAAAAACAAAACAAAACAAAAATAGATTGTTCTAAGGTACAGATGGACGTCAGTGACTAAAAGGGTGAGGGGGTGGAGGGCTTGGGACCATATGGAGGGGTCAATGTGGTAAATAAATAAGAGCTAGCACTGTCAGCTGTGCTCCCGCAAATCGCTCAGGTTTGCCTCTCTTTTCCCTGCTGGTCATGCTTTCTAGTCTTGAGCATTTTCATTCTTCCCTATAGATGGGTCCATTCTGAGAAAACAGACATAACTGAAGGACCTTAAACTAACTACTCTGTTAAGCTCTTGGTACCATATGTGTAACATGTTACTGAAAGTTGAGGAACTGACTTGATATTGACCCTGCCTGTCCCTGTGGATATGACTGTGCTTAGCTGGGGATAATATTGCTGTGGTTTTCCTGCCTTTCCCATTTGTTGCTCAGACATCACTTTAGATCACAGACAAGGTTGACTACCACATTGGAAATTTGACAGTAGTAATTATTAGACTATTCTTAGACCTTTCCATTTCCCCCTTAACTGAAATGTCCCCAGATAATTTATAACCTAAGAGCTTCAGTTATTTTCTTTTAACTAAAGAAGGAAAAATTCCAGAGCCATTAAATCTAATCTCATATTTCACAAATTTGGACTCAGATTTGATTCTATATCTCAAGTTCTTCAGTAATCCATTGCTATTTCTAAGTAAATCATAACTCCTGACACTCCCTTTGGTTATAATATTGCTATACCATGTAACTACAATATTATCTTACTATTCATCACAGTGCACAATTTTTAGCATATTTGTTGGTCTCCCTGACTTCAAAATGGCAGGGACCATGTGTTATTTATTTTCTCACTTCAACCAGAGTGTCTGGCCTGTAGTAGATGCACAAAAAATGTTTGCTAAATGAATCAATGAATAAAAAAGTGAATCAGTAAATGGAGAGCCCAGTAAATAAAATAAATCTATACTGATTAAAAAAAAAAAAGACATCTCAGTGAAAAAAGTGCCCAGTTTTGTGACTAGTAAGGTATTCACTGGGCCAGTCATCAATCTCCTATGTAGATATGCCTTCCCAGCACCCCTTACAGCCACTGTTGCCACAAATTCCCTTTCCTTACTGGTTGTGTATATAAATATGTATATATTTACAACCCAAGAGCTGCAGTCCTGTTAAAGAAGAGTAAAGCATTGTCTTTCAAAATAAGCATAATTTCCTGCTAATGGCATAATAGAAATGTATCAAACTCTGGCTAACTACAAAAAAGTAGTTAGCCAGAACATTTTTTAAGTTCCAACGTGCTCTGTTTACTCACTTAAACTTGTCCTTAACTGATGTGCCATTAAATATACACCAGGAAGGGAGAAATGCAGAACTTAATGGTTCTGCATTGGAATGCAATAGAAGGGCTATTGATGGTAGGATCCTGTCATTCTTTTCTAAGAAATTATGTGTATTAAATACGCACTTCAGATTCTTTGACCCACTCAATTCCAATAGAAAATCTATGTAAGTTATTTAACCTGATATCTGTACTTTCACTAAAGCCAATAACTGAAATGCACATAGAGGCCATAGAGCATATGAATGAACTGAAGCTGGGATTTATTTATGGAATGATAAATTATCCACATTAAATTTAGATAGCAGAAGGGAAGTCTCTCAGGGATCTACAGATTCCATATGAGCATTTGTGTTTGATTCTGATGTCTGGCTTTTTCATTTAAGGTAACTATTTTTACATTGTGACATTTCCCTTGCATTATTTTTGTTCTAAAGTCTTGAATAGGGCTGCTGGGCACTATTAAAACCTTTTAATTTCGATCCCTGAAAAGATAAAGCTTAATACTAAGAACAGTGCTGTCTTCATACAATAATCATGTAGGTTTAAATCTACGTGTCATGTATTGCTCACTGATTCATTCATGATGGATTTATTGAATATTTGCTGAGACGTCTATGAACCAGACACCATGCCAGACATAGGT
>NW_022591509.1:3237-6374 GCF_004348235.1 Phoca vitulina
GAAGGCAGACGCTTAACGACTGAGCCACCCAGGCGCCCCTGAAATTAGTTTTCAGAAAAGTATCATACAATTGGATGTACCTTCCACAACTCTCATACTCTTAATACCTTTTTAGGCTCTGTATACAACTGACTAGAAGTTAACAAGCAGTCAACTTTTGTTATAAAATCTGGATATTGCAGGTATTTGAAGTCTTGCTGATGTTTTCATCTAGTGATTTCAAATGTGCACTATTTTTACATAACATTGTTAAAGCATTCACAGCAGCCAATTATACACGCTAATTTAGAAATGCTTTCTCCTCATTTAAATGGCCAGCTATTCAACTACATTTATGCAATTTCCATTCTGTGTCTGTCTCTGTCACACCTCTGTAGCACATAGAAGTCCAAACTCATTTTAGCCCCAAAGGTACCCAGATTAGTTGTAATTATATATTTAATCTAGAGGGGTCAATCCATCTTAGAAAATAGAGTGCAATAGAAACTTCTCCTGGCTATGACTTCTTCCATGACCTTGGAAGAGTTACTTAACTCTTAAACTGTTAGGTCTATGAATTTACTTAGAGTAATCAAATAATGACTATAAAAATGGATTGTTCTGATTTGTATGCCAGTGTTCATAGCAGCATTATTCACAATAGCCAATTGGAAACAACCCAATGTTTATCAACAAATGGATGGATAAACAACATATGGTATATACAAACAATGAAATATTATTCGGCCATAAAAAGGAATAAAGTTTTGATACATACTACTGGAAAACATAATGTTAGGTAAAATAACCCAGGAACAAAAGGACAAATATTGCATAATTCCAATCATATGAAATATCTAGTTTAGACAAATTCATAGAGACAGAAAGTAGATTAGAGGTTACCAGGGGCTGTGGGGTGAGGAGAATAGGGAGCTAATGCTTAATGTGTACAAAGATTCTGTTTGGGATAATTTTAGAATTTTGGAAATCTATAGTGGTGAGGGTTGTAGAACACTGTGAATGCAATTAATGCCACTGACTGTACACTGAAAAATGCCCCAAATGGCAAATTTTGTTATAGATTTTATCAAAATTTTTTAAAAATTAAAATCTAATACCATATACCAAAACTCAGCATTCACTCAAAATGAGTAAATTGTATCTCATTAAAGCTACTTTAAAAACAAAACAAAACAAAAATAGATTGTTCTAAGGTACAGATGGACGTCAGTGACTAAAAGGGTGAGGGGGTGGAGGGCTTGGGACCATATGGAGGGGTCAATGTGGTAAATAAATAAGAGCTAGCACTGTCAGCTGTGCTCCCGCAAATCGCTCAGGTTTGCCTCTCTTTTCCCTGCTGGTCATGCTTTCTAGTCTTGAGCATTTTCATTCTTCCCTATAGATGGGTCCATTCTGAGAAAACAGACATAACTGAAGGACCTTAAACTAACTACTCTGTTAAGCTCTTGGTACCATATGTGTAACATGTTACTGAAAGTTGAGGAACTGACTTGATATTGACCCTGCCTGTCCCTGTGGATATGACTGTGCTTAGCTGGGGATAATATTGCTGTGGTTTTCCTGCCTTTCCCATTTGTTGCTCAGACATCACTTTAGATCACAGACAAGGTTGACTACCACATTGGAAATTTGACAGTAGTAATTATTAGACTATTCTTAGACCTTTCCATTTCCCCCTTAACTGAAATGTCCCCAGATAATTTATAACCTAAGAGCTTCAGTTATTTTCTTTTAACTAAAGAAGGAAAAATTCCAGAGCCATTAAATCTAATCTCATATTTCACAAATTTGGACTCAGATTTGATTCTATATCTCAAGTTCTTCAGTAATCCATTGCTATTTCTAAGTAAATCATAACTCCTGACACTCCCTTTGGTTATAATATTGCTATACCATGTAACTACAATATTATCTTACTATTCATCACAGTGCACAATTTTTAGCATATTTGTTGGTCTCCCTGACTTCAAAATGGCAGGGACCATGTGTTATTTATTTTCTCACTTCAACCAGAGTGTCTGGCCTGTAGTAGATGCACAAAAAATGTTTGCTAAATGAATCAATGAATAAAAAAGTGAATCAGTAAATGGAGAGCCCAGTAAATAAAATAAATCTATACTGATTAAAAAAAAAAAAGACATCTCAGTGAAAAAAGTGCCCAGTTTTGTGACTAGTAAGGTATTCACTGGGCCAGTCATCAATCTCCTATGTAGATATGCCTTCCCAGCACCCCTTACAGCCACTGTTGCCACAAATTCCCTTTCCTTACTGGTTGTGTATATAAATATGTATATATTTACAACCCAAGAGCTGCAGTCCTGTTAAAGAAGAGTAAAGCATTGTCTTTCAAAATAAGCATAATTTCCTGCTAATGGCATAATAGAAATGTATCAAACTCTGGCTAACTACAAAAAAGTAGTTAGCCAGAACATTTTTTAAGTTCCAACGTGCTCTGTTTACTCACTTAAACTTGTCCTTAACTGATGTGCCATTAAATATACACCAGGAAGGGAGAAATGCAGAACTTAATGGTTCTGCATTGGAATGCAATAGAAGGGCTATTGATGGTAGGATCCTGTCATTCTTTTCTAAGAAATTATGTGTATTAAATACGCACTTCAGATTCTTTGACCCACTCAATTCCAATAGAAAATCTATGTAAGTTATTTAACCTGATATCTGTACTTTCACTAAAGCCAATAACTGAAATGCACATAGAGGCCATAGAGCATATGAATGAACTGAAGCTGGGATTTATTTATGGAATGATAAATTATCCACATTAAATTTAGATAGCAGAAGGGAAGTCTCTCAGGGATCTACAGATTCCATATGAGCATTTGTGTTTGATTCTGATGTCTGGCTTTTTCATTTAAGGTAACTATTTTTACATTGTGACATTTCCCTTGCATTATTTTTGTTCTAAAGTCTTGAATAGGGCTGCTGGGCACTATTAAAACCTTTTAATTTCGATCCCTGAAAAGATAAAGCTTAATACTAAGAACAGTGCTGTCTTCATACAATAATCATGTAGGTTTAAATCTACGTGTCATGTATTGCTCACTGATTCATTCATGATGGATTTATTGAATATTTGCTGAGACGTCTATGAACCAGACACCATGCCAGACATAGGT
>NW_022591510.1:0-3137 GCF_004348235.1 Phoca vitulina
GAAGGCAGACGCTTAACGACTGAGCCACCCAGGCGCCCCTGAAATTAGTTTTCAGAAAAGTATCATACAATTGGATGTACCTTCCACAACTCTCATACTCTTAATACCTTTTTAGGCTCTGTATACAACTGACTAGAAGTTAACAAGCAGTCAACTTTTGTTATAAAATCTGGATATTGCAGGTATTTGAAGTCTTGCTGATGTTTTCATCTAGTGATTTCAAATGTGCACTATTTTTACATAACATTGTTAAAGCATTCACAGCAGCCAATTATACACGCTAATTTAGAAATGCTTTCTCCTCATTTAAATGGCCAGCTATTCAACTACATTTATGCAATTTCCATTCTGTGTCTGTCTCTGTCACACCTCTGTAGCACATAGAAGTCCAAACTCATTTTAGCCCCAAAGGTACCCAGATTAGTTGTAATTATATATTTAATCTAGAGGGGTCAATCCATCTTAGAAAATAGAGTGCAATAGAAACTTCTCCTGGCTATGACTTCTTCCATGACCTTGGAAGAGTTACTTAACTCTTAAACTGTTAGGTCTATGAATTTACTTAGAGTAATCAAATAATGACTATAAAAATGGATTGTTCTGATTTGTATGCCAGTGTTCATAGCAGCATTATTCACAATAGCCAATTGGAAACAACCCAATGTTTATCAACAAATGGATGGATAAACAACATATGGTATATACAAACAATGAAATATTATTCGGCCATAAAAAGGAATAAAGTTTTGATACATACTACTGGAAAACATAATGTTAGGTAAAATAACCCAGGAACAAAAGGACAAATATTGCATAATTCCAATCATATGAAATATCTAGTTTAGACAAATTCATAGAGACAGAAAGTAGATTAGAGGTTACCAGGGGCTGTGGGGTGAGGAGAATAGGGAGCTAATGCTTAATGTGTACAAAGATTCTGTTTGGGATAATTTTAGAATTTTGGAAATCTATAGTGGTGAGGGTTGTAGAACACTGTGAATGCAATTAATGCCACTGACTGTACACTGAAAAATGCCCCAAATGGCAAATTTTGTTATAGATTTTATCAAAATTTTTTAAAAATTAAAATCTAATACCATATACCAAAACTCAGCATTCACTCAAAATGAGTAAATTGTATCTCATTAAAGCTACTTTAAAAACAAAACAAAACAAAAATAGATTGTTCTAAGGTACAGATGGACGTCAGTGACTAAAAGGGTGAGGGGGTGGAGGGCTTGGGACCATATGGAGGGGTCAATGTGGTAAATAAATAAGAGCTAGCACTGTCAGCTGTGCTCCCGCAAATCGCTCAGGTTTGCCTCTCTTTTCCCTGCTGGTCATGCTTTCTAGTCTTGAGCATTTTCATTCTTCCCTATAGATGGGTCCATTCTGAGAAAACAGACATAACTGAAGGACCTTAAACTAACTACTCTGTTAAGCTCTTGGTACCATATGTGTAACATGTTACTGAAAGTTGAGGAACTGACTTGATATTGACCCTGCCTGTCCCTGTGGATATGACTGTGCTTAGCTGGGGATAATATTGCTGTGGTTTTCCTGCCTTTCCCATTTGTTGCTCAGACATCACTTTAGATCACAGACAAGGTTGACTACCACATTGGAAATTTGACAGTAGTAATTATTAGACTATTCTTAGACCTTTCCATTTCCCCCTTAACTGAAATGTCCCCAGATAATTTATAACCTAAGAGCTTCAGTTATTTTCTTTTAACTAAAGAAGGAAAAATTCCAGAGCCATTAAATCTAATCTCATATTTCACAAATTTGGACTCAGATTTGATTCTATATCTCAAGTTCTTCAGTAATCCATTGCTATTTCTAAGTAAATCATAACTCCTGACACTCCCTTTGGTTATAATATTGCTATACCATGTAACTACAATATTATCTTACTATTCATCACAGTGCACAATTTTTAGCATATTTGTTGGTCTCCCTGACTTCAAAATGGCAGGGACCATGTGTTATTTATTTTCTCACTTCAACCAGAGTGTCTGGCCTGTAGTAGATGCACAAAAAATGTTTGCTAAATGAATCAATGAATAAAAAAGTGAATCAGTAAATGGAGAGCCCAGTAAATAAAATAAATCTATACTGATTAAAAAAAAAAAAGACATCTCAGTGAAAAAAGTGCCCAGTTTTGTGACTAGTAAGGTATTCACTGGGCCAGTCATCAATCTCCTATGTAGATATGCCTTCCCAGCACCCCTTACAGCCACTGTTGCCACAAATTCCCTTTCCTTACTGGTTGTGTATATAAATATGTATATATTTACAACCCAAGAGCTGCAGTCCTGTTAAAGAAGAGTAAAGCATTGTCTTTCAAAATAAGCATAATTTCCTGCTAATGGCATAATAGAAATGTATCAAACTCTGGCTAACTACAAAAAAGTAGTTAGCCAGAACATTTTTTAAGTTCCAACGTGCTCTGTTTACTCACTTAAACTTGTCCTTAACTGATGTGCCATTAAATATACACCAGGAAGGGAGAAATGCAGAACTTAATGGTTCTGCATTGGAATGCAATAGAAGGGCTATTGATGGTAGGATCCTGTCATTCTTTTCTAAGAAATTATGTGTATTAAATACGCACTTCAGATTCTTTGACCCACTCAATTCCAATAGAAAATCTATGTAAGTTATTTAACCTGATATCTGTACTTTCACTAAAGCCAATAACTGAAATGCACATAGAGGCCATAGAGCATATGAATGAACTGAAGCTGGGATTTATTTATGGAATGATAAATTATCCACATTAAATTTAGATAGCAGAAGGGAAGTCTCTCAGGGATCTACAGATTCCATATGAGCATTTGTGTTTGATTCTGATGTCTGGCTTTTTCATTTAAGGTAACTATTTTTACATTGTGACATTTCCCTTGCATTATTTTTGTTCTAAAGTCTTGAATAGGGCTGCTGGGCACTATTAAAACCTTTTAATTTCGATCCCTGAAAAGATAAAGCTTAATACTAAGAACAGTGCTGTCTTCATACAATAATCATGTAGGTTTAAATCTACGTGTCATGTATTGCTCACTGATTCATTCATGATGGATTTATTGAATATTTGCTGAGACGTCTATGAACCAGACACCATGCCAGACATAGGT
>NW_022591510.1:3237-6374 GCF_004348235.1 Phoca vitulina
GAAGGCAGACGCTTAACGACTGAGCCACCCAGGCGCCCCTGAAATTAGTTTTCAGAAAAGTATCATACAATTGGATGTACCTTCCACAACTCTCATACTCTTAATACCTTTTTAGGCTCTGTATACAACTGACTAGAAGTTAACAAGCAGTCAACTTTTGTTATAAAATCTGGATATTGCAGGTATTTGAAGTCTTGCTGATGTTTTCATCTAGTGATTTCAAATGTGCACTATTTTTACATAACATTGTTAAAGCATTCACAGCAGCCAATTATACACGCTAATTTAGAAATGCTTTCTCCTCATTTAAATGGCCAGCTATTCAACTACATTTATGCAATTTCCATTCTGTGTCTGTCTCTGTCACACCTCTGTAGCACATAGAAGTCCAAACTCATTTTAGCCCCAAAGGTACCCAGATTAGTTGTAATTATATATTTAATCTAGAGGGGTCAATCCATCTTAGAAAATAGAGTGCAATAGAAACTTCTCCTGGCTATGACTTCTTCCATGACCTTGGAAGAGTTACTTAACTCTTAAACTGTTAGGTCTATGAATTTACTTAGAGTAATCAAATAATGACTATAAAAATGGATTGTTCTGATTTGTATGCCAGTGTTCATAGCAGCATTATTCACAATAGCCAATTGGAAACAACCCAATGTTTATCAACAAATGGATGGATAAACAACATATGGTATATACAAACAATGAAATATTATTCGGCCATAAAAAGGAATAAAGTTTTGATACATACTACTGGAAAACATAATGTTAGGTAAAATAACCCAGGAACAAAAGGACAAATATTGCATAATTCCAATCATATGAAATATCTAGTTTAGACAAATTCATAGAGACAGAAAGTAGATTAGAGGTTACCAGGGGCTGTGGGGTGAGGAGAATAGGGAGCTAATGCTTAATGTGTACAAAGATTCTGTTTGGGATAATTTTAGAATTTTGGAAATCTATAGTGGTGAGGGTTGTAGAACACTGTGAATGCAATTAATGCCACTGACTGTACACTGAAAAATGCCCCAAATGGCAAATTTTGTTATAGATTTTATCAAAATTTTTTAAAAATTAAAATCTAATACCATATACCAAAACTCAGCATTCACTCAAAATGAGTAAATTGTATCTCATTAAAGCTACTTTAAAAACAAAACAAAACAAAAATAGATTGTTCTAAGGTACAGATGGACGTCAGTGACTAAAAGGGTGAGGGGGTGGAGGGCTTGGGACCATATGGAGGGGTCAATGTGGTAAATAAATAAGAGCTAGCACTGTCAGCTGTGCTCCCGCAAATCGCTCAGGTTTGCCTCTCTTTTCCCTGCTGGTCATGCTTTCTAGTCTTGAGCATTTTCATTCTTCCCTATAGATGGGTCCATTCTGAGAAAACAGACATAACTGAAGGACCTTAAACTAACTACTCTGTTAAGCTCTTGGTACCATATGTGTAACATGTTACTGAAAGTTGAGGAACTGACTTGATATTGACCCTGCCTGTCCCTGTGGATATGACTGTGCTTAGCTGGGGATAATATTGCTGTGGTTTTCCTGCCTTTCCCATTTGTTGCTCAGACATCACTTTAGATCACAGACAAGGTTGACTACCACATTGGAAATTTGACAGTAGTAATTATTAGACTATTCTTAGACCTTTCCATTTCCCCCTTAACTGAAATGTCCCCAGATAATTTATAACCTAAGAGCTTCAGTTATTTTCTTTTAACTAAAGAAGGAAAAATTCCAGAGCCATTAAATCTAATCTCATATTTCACAAATTTGGACTCAGATTTGATTCTATATCTCAAGTTCTTCAGTAATCCATTGCTATTTCTAAGTAAATCATAACTCCTGACACTCCCTTTGGTTATAATATTGCTATACCATGTAACTACAATATTATCTTACTATTCATCACAGTGCACAATTTTTAGCATATTTGTTGGTCTCCCTGACTTCAAAATGGCAGGGACCATGTGTTATTTATTTTCTCACTTCAACCAGAGTGTCTGGCCTGTAGTAGATGCACAAAAAATGTTTGCTAAATGAATCAATGAATAAAAAAGTGAATCAGTAAATGGAGAGCCCAGTAAATAAAATAAATCTATACTGATTAAAAAAAAAAAAGACATCTCAGTGAAAAAAGTGCCCAGTTTTGTGACTAGTAAGGTATTCACTGGGCCAGTCATCAATCTCCTATGTAGATATGCCTTCCCAGCACCCCTTACAGCCACTGTTGCCACAAATTCCCTTTCCTTACTGGTTGTGTATATAAATATGTATATATTTACAACCCAAGAGCTGCAGTCCTGTTAAAGAAGAGTAAAGCATTGTCTTTCAAAATAAGCATAATTTCCTGCTAATGGCATAATAGAAATGTATCAAACTCTGGCTAACTACAAAAAAGTAGTTAGCCAGAACATTTTTTAAGTTCCAACGTGCTCTGTTTACTCACTTAAACTTGTCCTTAACTGATGTGCCATTAAATATACACCAGGAAGGGAGAAATGCAGAACTTAATGGTTCTGCATTGGAATGCAATAGAAGGGCTATTGATGGTAGGATCCTGTCATTCTTTTCTAAGAAATTATGTGTATTAAATACGCACTTCAGATTCTTTGACCCACTCAATTCCAATAGAAAATCTATGTAAGTTATTTAACCTGATATCTGTACTTTCACTAAAGCCAATAACTGAAATGCACATAGAGGCCATAGAGCATATGAATGAACTGAAGCTGGGATTTATTTATGGAATGATAAATTATCCACATTAAATTTAGATAGCAGAAGGGAAGTCTCTCAGGGATCTACAGATTCCATATGAGCATTTGTGTTTGATTCTGATGTCTGGCTTTTTCATTTAAGGTAACTATTTTTACATTGTGACATTTCCCTTGCATTATTTTTGTTCTAAAGTCTTGAATAGGGCTGCTGGGCACTATTAAAACCTTTTAATTTCGATCCCTGAAAAGATAAAGCTTAATACTAAGAACAGTGCTGTCTTCATACAATAATCATGTAGGTTTAAATCTACGTGTCATGTATTGCTCACTGATTCATTCATGATGGATTTATTGAATATTTGCTGAGACGTCTATGAACCAGACACCATGCCAGACATAGGT
>NW_022591511.1:0-6364 GCF_004348235.1 Phoca vitulina
AAAGAACATGCTACTAAACAATGAATGAGTCAACCAGGAAATCAAATAAAAATTTTAAAAATTACTTGGAAACAAATGAAAATGAAAACACAATGGTCCAAAACCTTTAGGTTGCAGCAAAAGCTATTATATGAGGGAAATTTATAGCAATGTAGGCTACCTCAAGAAGCAAGAAAAATCTCAAATAAACAACCTAACCTCACACCTAATGGGGCTAGTAAAAGAACAACATGCAAAACCCAAAAAAGCAGAAGGAAGGAAATAATAAGATTGGAGCAGAAATAAATGACGTAGAAACTAAAATGAACATGGGGCGCCTGGGTGGCTCAGATGGTTAAGCGTCTGCCTTCGGCTCAGGTCATGATCCCAGGGTCCTGGGATTGAGCCCGGCATTGGGCTCCCTGCTCAGCGGGAAGCCTGCTTCTCCCCCTCCCTCTGCTTCTCCCCCTGCTCATATTCTCTCTCTGTCTCTCTTTCTCTGTATCTCTGTGTCTCAAATGAATAAATAAACTTAAAAAAAAAAAAAAAAGAAACTAAAATGAACAAACAAAATAAAACCAGTAGAGCAGATCAATGAAACCAGGAGCTGGTTCTTTAAAAAAATCAACAAAATTGATAAACTTCTAGCCAGACTCAACCAAAAGAGGGAGCGAGAGAGAGAGAGAGAGAGAATTCAAACAAAATCACAAATGAAAGAGAAGAAATAACTGGCACCACATAAATACAAACAATTGTAACAGAATATTATGAAAAACTGTATGCCAAAAAATTGGACAACCTGGAAGAAATGGATAAATTCCTAGAAACACACACTCCCAAAACTGAAACAGGAAGAAATAGAAAACTTGAACAGACCAATAACCAGCAAAGAAACTGAATTGGAAATAAGAAAAACTCCAAACAAACCAAAGTCCAGAACCAGATGGCTTCACAGGTGAATTCTACCAAACATTTAAAGAGTTAATACCTATTCTTCCCAGACTATTCAAAAAAATAGAAAAGGACGGAAAATTTCCAAACTCATTTTATGAGGCCAGCATTACCCTGATACCAAAACCAAGTAAAGACTCCACTAAAAAAGAGAACTACAGGCCAATATCCCTGATGAACAAGGATACAAAAATTTTCAATAGACTACTAGCAAACCGAATCCAGCAACACATTAAAAAAATCATTCACCACAATCAATGAGATTTATTCCTAGGTTACAAGGTGATTCAATATTTATAAGTCAATCAATTTGATAGACCACATTAATAAAAGAAAGGATAAGAACCATATGATCCTTCCAATAGATGCAGAAAAAGGATTTGATAAAGTACAACATCCATTCATGATAAAAATCCTCAACAAAGTAGGGAGAGAGGGAACATACCTAAACATAATAAAGACCATAAACATAATAAAGACCATATATGAAAAACCCATAGCTAATAGCATCCTCAATGGGGAAAAACTGAGAGTTTTTCCTCTATGGTCAGGAATAAGACAGGGATGTCCACTCTCACCATTGCTATTTCACATAGTACTGGAAGCCCTAGCCTCAGCAATCAGACAACAAAAAGAAATAAAAGGCATCCAAATCAGCAAGGAAGAAGTCGAACTTTCACTCTTTGCAGAGGACATGATACTCTATATAGAAAACTCAAAAAACTGTACCAAAAATTTTCTGGAACTGATACACGAATTCAGTGAAGTTGCAGGATACAAAATCAAAATACAGAAATCTGTTGCATTTCTATACACCAATAATGAAGTAGCAGAAAGAGAAATTAAGGAATCAATTCCATTTACAATTGCACCAAAAACAGTAAGATACTTAGGAATAAACCTAACCAAAGACGTGAAAGACCTGTGCACTGAAAACTACAAAACACTGATGAAAGAAACTGAAGATGACACCAAAAACAATGGAAACACATTCCAAGCTCACAAATTAGAACAAATACTGTTAAAATGTCTATTTTACCCAAAGCAATCTACACATTTAATGCAAACCTTATCAAAATTCCAACAGCATTTTTCACAGAGCTAGAACAAATAATCCTAAAATTTGTATGGAACCACAAAAGACCCTAAATAACCAAAGAAAGCGTGAAAAAGGAAAACATTGGATATTATTCCTGCTTTGTTGAAGATTGGTTGATCATATAGTTGTGGATCCATTTCTGGGTTTTCTATCTTATTCCATTGATCTATGTATCTGTTTTTGTATCAGTACTATACTATCTTGATGACTACAGCTTTGTGATATAGCTTGAAGTCTGGAATTGTGATGCCTCCAGCTTTGCTTTTTCTTTTTCAGGATTGCTTTGGTTATTCAGGATCTTTTGTGGCTCCATAAAAATTTTAGGATTATTTGTTCTAGCTCTGTGAAAAATGCTGCTGGTATTTTGATATAGATTGTTTTAAATGTGTAGATTGTTTTGGGTATCATGGACATTTTAACAATGTTTGTTCTTCCAACCCATGGGCATGAAGCAGTAAAGAATATCCAATGGAAAAAAAGAGCCTCCTCAACAAATGGTGTTGGGAAAACTGGACAGCAACTTGCAGAAGAATGAAACTGGTCCACTTTCTTACACTATACACAAAAACAAATTCAAAATGGATGAAAGACCTATATGTGAAACAGGAAACCATCAAAATCCTATAGGAGAACACAGGCAGCAACCTTTCTGACCTCAGCCATAGCAAGTTCTTACTAGACACATCACTGGGGGCAAGGGAAACAGAAGCAAAAATTAACTATTGGGACTTCATCAAGATAAAAAGCTTTTGCACAGCCAAGGAAGTAATCAACAAAACTAAAAGGCAGCCTATGGAATGGGAGAAGATATTTGCAAATGACCTATCTGATAAAGAGTTAGTATTCAAAATCTATAAAGAACTTACCAAACTCAACACCCCCAAGACAAATAAACCAGTTAAGAACTAGGCAGAAGACATGAATAGACATTTTCCACAGAAGACATCCAGATGGCTAACAGACACATGAAAAGATGCTTAATATCACTGATCATCAGGAAAATACAAATCAAAACCACATGAGATATCACCTCACACCTGTCAGACTGGCTAAAATTAACAACACAAGAAACAACAAGTGTCAGCCAGGATGCCAAGAAAGGCGAACAGTATTGCATTGTTGGTGGGAATGCAAACTTGTGCAGCCACTCTGGAAAACAGCATGCAGGTTCCTCCTAAAAATAGAACTACCCTACGATCCAGCAAGTGCACTCCTAGGTTTACCCAAAGAATACAAAAACCCTAATTCATAGGGATACATGCACCCCAATATTTATAGCAGCATTATCAACAATAGCCAAACTATGGAAAGAGCCCAAATTTCCATCACCTGATGAATGGATAAAGAACCTATATATGTGTATATATACATAGAATATATATAAGCTATATATATACATATATATACACACACAGTAGAATATTGCTCAATCATCAAAAGATATAAAATCTTGCCATTTGCCATGATGTGGATGGAGGTAAAGATTATTATGCTAAGTGGGGGGGGCGGAGCAAAATGGCGGAGGAGTAGGAGACCTGGATTTCTTCTGGTCTCAGGAATTCAGCTGGATAGGGATCAAACCATTCTGAACACCTACAAACTCAACAGGAGATCGAAGAAAAGAATAGCAACAACTCTCTGAACAGAAAAGCGACCACTTTCTGGAAGGTAGGACGTGCAGAGAGGTGAATCCGAGGTGATATTTGGGAGGATAGATGGCGGGGGAGGGGCCTCTGTTGGCCGCTTCTGGCAAGTGATAAAGCCACGGAGCACAAAATCGGAACTTTTAGAAGTCGGCTCCGCTGAGGGACATTGATCCAGTGGCTAAGCAGGGGGGGGGAACCCTTGCAGGACAGTGTGGTCTCAGGACCCTCGGGGTCACAGAAAGACCGGGGGTGCCTGAGGGCAGCAGATCTCCCAGGTATCAGAGCAGGGAAGCCAGCTTCAGAGACGGAGCCGAGGAACGGGCTCTCAGCTTGGGGTTACCATAAACCGTGATCCATGGCACAGTCGGGCTACTGCTCCTCCAGCAGGGACCCAACAAGCAGCAGATCCAGGGAGACTCCCATGCCTCCCCTGGGAGGAGCGGCATGGGAGCGCACCGCAGGGATCTGCTGGGTTTGGAGACTCCACACAGGGTCAGTGCCAGAGATAGAAATGCTTGGTCACAGGCCGGGTGAGCACAGAGTGCGGCCGGAGACCGGGGAGACGGGAGTGACTGACTGCTTTTCTCTGGGGGTGCACTGAGGAGCGGGGCCCCGAGTTCTCGGCTCCTCTGGGACGGAGATTGGGAGGCCGCCATTTTCACTCTTGGCCTCCAAGGCTGTACGGAGAGCTTGCAGGGAACAAAGGCTCCCGAGAGCAAACCTGAGCAGATTACTTAGCCCTGACCGGGAAAGGGCGGGGCAATTCCGCCTCCGGCAAAGACATTTGGGAACCACGGCAACAGGCCCCTCCCCCAGAAGATCAGCGAGAACAACCAGCCAAGACCAAGTTTACCTACATCAATGAGAACGGCAGAACTCCAGCGCTAGGGGAATAATGCACATAGAATCCATGGCTTTTTTACCATGATTCTTTAGTCTTTCAAAGTTAATTTTTTTTTAAACTGTTTTTTTTTAATTTTTCTTTTTCCCTTTTTAAACCAACATCTTATCAATTCCTTTTTTAAAAAACATTTTTATTTTTCATTTTTCGAGTCATATTCTATCCCTTCATAGTAGTTACCCATATTTTTGGTGTATATATAAAAGTGGTTCTCACTTTAAAATTTTGAGATAGTTTCTTCTAACAGATCAAAATATACCTTAAATCTTCAGTGTATGGTTTTTTTCTACTCTCCTGCCTGATCACATTCTATCCGTTTTTTTTCTTTTTTTTTTAAATCCTCTTCTTTCTTTTTTCAAACAACTTCTTATCAATTCCTTTTATAAAATTTTTTATAATTTTCATCTTTACAGTAATATTACATCCCTTCATCCTATCAACCCTTATTTTTGTACGTATATAAGTTTTTCTTTCTTTAAAATTTTGGGAGGCACTTTCTTCTAACAGACCAAACTACACCCAAAATCTAGTGTGTGGCACTGATCTATGTACCAGCGTGATCATATTTGATCCTATTCTGTTTTTTTTTGTTTTTTTCTGTTTTTGTTTTTTTCTTTATATTTTTCTTTTTCTTTTTTTTTTTCTTTTTCTTTTTTCCCTCTTTCCCTTTCTTTTCCCCCTGTTTCAGGTCTTTTCTGATTTGTTTAGAGTATATTTTCTGGGGATGTTGTTACCCTGTTAGCATTTTGTTCTCTCATTAATCTATTCTCCTCTGGACAAAATGACAAGATGGAAAAAAATCACCTCAACAAAAAGAACAAGAGGTAGTACCGACTGCCAGGGACCTACTCAATACGGACATTAGTACGATGTCGGATCTAGAGTTCAGAATCATCACTTTAAAGATACTAGCTGGGCTTGAGAAAAGCATGGAAGTTATTAGAGAAACCCTTCCTAGAGAAATAAAAGAACTAAAATCTAACCAAGTCGAAATCAAAAAGTTTATTAATGAGGTGCAATCAAATATGGGGCGCTTACTGCTAGGATAAATGAGGCAGAAAAGAGAATCAGGGATATAGAAGACCAAATGATGGAAAATAAAGAAGCTGAGAAGAAGAGAGATAAACAACTGCTGGATCAGGAGGGCAGAATTCGAGAGAAAAGTGATACCATAAGACAAAACAACATTAGAATAATTTGGATCCCAGGAGAAGAAGAAAGAGAGAGAGGGGCAGAAGGTATATTGGAGCAAATTATAGCAGAGAACATCCCTAATTTGGGGAAGGAAACAGGCATCAAAATCCAAGAGGCACAGAGAACCCCTCTCAAAATCAATAAAAATAGGTCAACACCCCGACATCTAATAGTAAAACTTACGAGTCTCAGAGACAAAGAGAAAATCCTGAAAGCAGCTCGGGAGAAGAGATATGTAACTTACAAAGGTAGAAACATTAGATTGGCAACAGACCTATCCACAGAGACCTGGCAGGCCAGAAAGGACTGGCAGGATATATTCAGAGCACTAAATGAGAAAAATATGCAGCCAAGAATACTATATCCAGCTAGGCTGTCATTGAAAATTGAAGGAGAGATAAAAAGCTTCCAGGACACACAAAAACTAAAGGAATTTGCAAACGCGAAACCAGCCCTACAAGAAATCTTGAAAGGGGTCTTCTAAGCAAAGAGAGAGCCTAAAAGTAACATAGACCAGAAAGGAACACAGACAATATACAGTAATAGTCACCTTCCAGGCAATACAATGGCACTAAATTCCTATCTTTCAATAGT
>NW_022591512.1:0-6364 GCF_004348235.1 Phoca vitulina
CAGTTAGTTTCTTAGAAAATTTTCTTTCCTGTTTTCTTTCCTGTTCTGCGATTCTGAGTCTCTCCTATTAATTCCCGAGCACTAAACCACCCTCCCCACACCTGGGTAGTACAGCACACACTGCTAGTTAACGCGGCCCTAATTCCTTCCTAGTGGGCCAGCCCAACCTTCCTCCAGCTGCAGTGTTTGCGGCAACTAACCTTTCTAGAAAGTTCATCAGCACATCCCAAATCAGAGTCTGAACAATTTCTTTCAGAAGATACCAGTGGGGTTAGTCACCAGTTGGTAAGACCCAAGGATTACCCTGTGGCCTCAGGTCCCCAAAATTTCATTCCAATTTTACCAAAACTTCAATTTAGGAGCAGACTGGTTTCTTCCCAGAGAAACTCCCCACGATTCTTCTTCAGTTTAGGCTACTCTCGGCTTCTGACCAAGACCCGGACTGTGTTTTAGTCCTCGTGGGCCCCACTCTGTCACTCCGCGTCTCACTCTACAGGCCCACGCGCTCGGTAATTCTTTGTCGCACACAGTCCCACAGCCACCTGGCCTGCGCACAGCTCACAGCAGATGCTCGGTCTGCTCTGCTCCTTGTGACGTCAAAAACATAAACCTCCCAACGGTTTTTTTTTTTTCCAATCCACACTTTATCATGAACATTTTCAAATATAGAGAAAAGCTGAAAGGTTTAGTAAACATCCACATACTCACTTTAACGTTCATAATATGTGCTCTATTGCATATCTGTCCATCTAACTAGCCCTCTATTAATTCACTTTATTTTTTGCTGCATTTCAAAGTAATCGAAGATATCAGCATACTACACCCCAAAACACCTTATGGTACATATCATGAACTACAGTTCAGTATTTGTTTACGTTCTTGTTGAGGTAAAATTTACTACAGTAAAATAAACAAGTCTTAAGTGTACTATTGGGTGAGTTTTGACAAAACATACCCCTATTTAACCCAAACTCCCCTCCAGATATATCCCAGTTGGATTTTTACTATACCCTCTTCACAGACTGGGAAAGTTTTGTTAACTCACAGCGGTTCTTCTTCTTTTTTTTTAAAAGTGCTCATCACACTAAGAATTTTTTTGAATTGTGGAAAAAAATATGTAACAAAATTTACCGTCTTAACCATTTTTAAGTGCACAGTTCAGCAGTGTTAAAAATACTCACAATGTTGTGTAATCTCCAGAACTTTTTCATCCTGCAAAACTGAAACTCTATACCCATTACACAACTTGCTATTTCTCCCTCCTCAATCCCTGGTCACCACAGTGATTCTTAGGCTTTAGTTTTTAGCTTCAGATTTTGAAAGGTCAGTTTCTGCCCTCAAGTTAAACATGAACTTGGGAGGGGCGCCTGGGTGGCTCAGTCGTTGAGCGTCTGCCTTCGGCTAGGGTCATGATCCCAGGGTCCTGGGATCGAGCCCCGCATCGGGCTCCCCGCTCTGCGGGAAGCCTGCTTCTCCCTCTGCCACTCCCCCTGCTTGTGTTCCCTCTCTCGCTGTCTCTCTCTGTCAAATAAATAAATAAAATCTTAAAAACAACAACAACAACAACAACAAAAACCATGAACTTGGGAGAACAGGCTATGTACTCAAACGGCACCAAACTACCTTTGCCAACTCAGGCTGCCATAACAAAATACCACAGCCTGGGCGGCTCACACACTGGAAACCTATTTCTCACGGTTCTGGAGGCTGGAAGTCGGAGATCCAGGTTCTGGCATGAGCCTTGCCCGGCTTGCCATCCTGTCCTCATGTGGGGGATGCAGACAGCTCTAATAAGGACACTAATCTCTTCATGTGGCCCCACCTTATGTCTTTCTCTAAACCAAATTACTTCCCAAAGGCCCCACCTCTAAATATCATCACAATGGGGGTTAGAGCTTCAACATGTGAATTTTGAGGGGACACAAACATTCAGCCAGTAACTGTTTGTTAAAGCAGTGTACAGATATTATCTAGGATGAGGTTCACTCATTTATATTTCGTTAGATAACTATGAACTTTATGGTCCTGAAAATCACCAATGGGAAGAGAATTTAAGGTCTTATGAAAAAGAGGACCAGGAGATGCAGGTCAGATGTGAACCATAAGAGTGTGTATAATTTTATATTTAAAAAAATGAAATTAAACACCCAAGTTAAGCAGTGTCGATCATCTTCTACCTCAAATATGTTCTATATTATTAATTTTCATTTATGATTCCTTATACAGTTGAAATTTCAGGATTTCTCCTTTGGAAATTCCAATAATATACTCTTTTCTTCTTTGTAGATAATATATACTAAAAGCCTACTTTTGGGGTGCCCAGGTGCCTAGTCCTCTGTCCAAAAGTCTGCCTTTCAGGGTCTGCCTTTGGAACTACGGAACTGCTGAATGCTGTCTCCTGGGTTTTACCTCTATCAGCCACTTCTCCAGTCTTTTTTTTTTTTTTTTAAGATTTTATTTATTTCAACTGAGAGAGACAGCGAGAGAGGGAACACAAGCAGGGGGAGTAGGAGAGGGAGAAGCAGGCTTCCCGCTGAGCAGGGAGCCCGATGTGGGGCTCGATCCCAGGACCCTGGGATCATGACCTGAGCCGAAGGCAGACGCCTAACGACTGAGCCACCCAGGTGCCCTGCCACTTCTCCAGTCTTGTCCACTTTGCTCTTCACACACGTCATCACTCAGCACTTCTAAAGCCCAGCCTCACATTTCTCCATCTACCTTTATTTTTCCCAAAGCTTCACGACAAAACCTTTGCTCCTTCTTTGCCGCTGTTTTATCTTCTGTTTCTCAGGGACTCATTTTATACTTTTAAAATCTCAGGGTTCCAGAAAGGTCTACAGAAGTGAAATTACATACATTCAACATGGACATGTTGGCAAAACTGGTGGGGTAGGAGTTACTGAATGATACCACAGGTTTTATGTACACATATATGTTATTTATCATGTCAAGTTGTACATATAATAAGTGATGGAATGCAATTTCTTTGATAAGTTGCTTTGTAGAATTTTTTCTTGTAAGTCTGATTATTTTTTCCAAATTTGGTGTAAGATGAGGGCAGAAACTGAATAATTTAGTTCCTCTCAATACTGATCCAAGCCTTGAATAGACTTCCAATAAATGCTCAATAATGAGGGGCTTCCCAAGCCCCAGGAAGCATCTCCTCCCTGCCTCCCTCCACCCCTCTTGGCACAATACCCTGTGCGCCTCACCTCTTTCCTGCAGGAGCTCAGCATCAGGGGTCCCAGGCAGCTGGCGTGGTGGGCCTGGACTCTCATGTGACACCACTACCTATTACGAGGCACAGAAAAACTCAGGGAGGTTATAGACAGGAGGAAAACAAGCTCTAACCAACTATAAACTATAAAGCTTTGTCCGTGGAAATCGACTCCCAGACATACCAAGAGGGGAAAGAAATTCAGGGACTCAGTCCCTGATACACCTTATGAGAAACAGAAAAGTCTCCCTCTCTGTCACTGGAAAGTTCTCATGGTCACGAAGCCATCCAGGAAAAATAATATTTTGAAGCAGGAAACTTCCACCATGGCCCCCACTGCTTTCCTTTTCTGTACTCGCTTCTTCCTCCTCCTTGGGACACGTTGCAGACCCTCCTTTCCTTACCTGCCACATCTTTTTACCCAGCTTTCTTTAGTCTTCCACCGCAGTCCAGATTCTTCCCTGCTGCTTGGGTCAAACTCCCAGAGTCAGTTCTGGCTTTGCCCAGACAACAAGTTTGGAAGTGGCCCGGGGGGTGCCAGCCAAAGGGCCCCTGATGACTCACAGGGCAGCTGCTGTTTGGCCTGATGTGTCACACAATGCCCTGGATTTGGGGTTCATCAGCACTATTGAGCTAGCTGTGGTCTCACACCTTGTTTTCCTGAATATTCCATGAAAAGGGGAGAGAGGACCGTGAACACAGCAAAAAGAAGCAATCACTGGGGATTATCTGTGGGAAGAGAGGGAGCACAGGAAGACAAACTGAGAATGTTATGTATCTGGAACATGACCTCCACAGCTACCATCCTGGTCCAGGCCGCCATCGCGCGCCTTGCTCCCCATTCTTACTAACTGGTCTCCCTGCGTCTATCCTTCCCTTCCACCTCTTATCAATACAACGGTCAGAGTGGTGTGCTTGAAACCTAAACTGGGTTATTTCATCTCTGCTTAAAGCCTCCCCGGCTCCAGCTTACTCGGAACAGTGCGTACACATGTGCCCGTTCCTTCTGACCACCTCTCTCACGTACTCAGAATAAAAGCCGGTCTTACGGCGGCATGAAGTCTACAGACGTGCCGAGTACCGCTCCCACTGTGCTCCTCCTCGTCCGACCGTGCTCACTCACGCAGACCTTTCTCTTCCACCTTAGGGCTTTTGCACCGGCCGTCCCTCCACCTCCAGCAATTCTCAGGGCACACGAGCTCGCTTCCAAGTGTGTGCTTGTCTGTCATCTTCCCAAGATCTGCTCTAGGCGCCCTTCTAACGCTGCCACCTGCTCGCTCCTTCCGATCCCGATGCCTACCTGGCTTCACCTTTCCTGTTTTCTCCAGCAGCACCGCCCACTTCCCAGCCCGGTAAGTCACCGGCTCTGCGTCGTTACGTAGGGTCGGTCTCTCCCTCACTGAACAGGGCGGGCTCCCGAGGGCAGGGATTTCTGGCCACAGGTTCGCAGCTAGACTTGCAACGCCTAACACAGCGCCTGCCCCCGCGGCTCAGGAATGACTGCGTGCACGGACGCTGGGAGGACAATAAATGCGGGGAAGGAACAGGGAGCCAGAACCCTGCGGGAGAGCCCCGTCTGGCGGCGAAGCCCGCCCCTCCCGCCGCGACCCGGGGGTACCGGCCGTAGCCCGGGAGCCCGCGGCCGCGCTCCCACCGCGCGCGGGCTGGAGGCGCGGCCCTTCCCGCCCGACTCGCCCCAGGAGACCAGACACCGGGAAATCCGTGCCAGCTCCACTTCCTAGTCCTCCCCACCCACTTCCGGTGACTTTCTAGGAAACGCGGCCACTCGCTGGTCGGGACTTCCCCGGAAATTCCCCCGGGCCTCTCGCGCGGGCGTCCCGGGAGTTCGCGCGAGTTCCCGAGGCGCGCGGGGCGCGGGGGTCGCAGCGTGAGCGCGTCAGCACGGCGACCGGCTGCGGTCCGGCTGGGGCTCCTCCCGGGGCGCGCGGGACTTCTGTGCCAGAGCTAGATGAAAAAGTCACTTTTAAATATCAGCCAAAAACACGAGGTAAATGACGGGCTGCTCTTTTGTCAAACATTGAAACAGTCGTTATGAAAAAATGAAGCCTACACAAAAGTTGAGAGAAGACTAAGGAGCCCGCATGCACTCACCGCTGCCGCACTTGCTTCGTCTGACCCGCAACCCCGTTTTTCTTGCTGAAATGTTTGAAAGCAAAACCCAAATATGTTATTTAAATACTATGTTTTTGAGAATGCCTTTCTTTCTTTTCTTTTTTCTTTTTTGGTTGTTTTTTTGTTTGTTTCAACTTTATTATATTATGTTAGTCACCATACAATACATCACTGGTTTTTGATGTGGTGATCCACGATCCATTGTTTGCGTATAACACCCAGTGCTCCATGCAGTACGTGCCCTCCTTAATACCCATCACCGGGCTAACCAATCCCCCACGCCCCTCCCCTCTAGAACCCTCAGTTTGTTTCTCAGGTCCATAGTCTCTCATGGTTTGTCTCCCCCTCCGATTCCCCCCCTTCATTTTTCCCTTCCTTCTCCCAATGTCCTCCATGCTATTCCTTATGTTCCACAAATAAGTGAAACCATATGATAATTGACTCTCTGCTTGACTTATTTCACTTAGCATAATCTCCTCCAGTCCCATCCATGTTGATGTAAAAGTTGGGTATTCATCCTTTATGATGGCTGAGTAATACTCCATTGTATATATGGGCCACATCTTCTTTATCCATTCATCTGTTGAAGGGCATCTCGGCTCTTTCCACAGTTTGGCTATTGCAGACATTGCTGCTATGAACATTGGGGTACATATGGCCCTTCTTTTCACTACATCTGTGTCTTTGGGGTAAATACCCAGGAGTGCAATTGCTGGGTCATAGGGTAGCTCTATTTTTAAATTTTTGAGGCACCTCCACACTGTTTTCCAAAGTGGCTGTGCCAACTTGCATTCCCACCAACAGTGTAAGAGGGTTCCCCTTTCTCCACAACCTCACCAACATTTATTGTTTCTTTCCCTGTCCATTTTTTGCCATTCTAACTGGTGTAAGGTGGTATCTCAGTGTGGTTTTGATTTAGATTTCCCTGATGGCTAATGATGATGAACATTTTTTCATGCGTCTGTTGGCCATTTGTATGTCTTCTTCAGAGAAGTGTCTTTTCATATCTTCTGC
>NW_022591513.1:0-6029 GCF_004348235.1 Phoca vitulina
GGGGGGCAGAAAGACCACGACGCGACCTTGTGAACAGAGGCATGGTAGGAAGGATACACCAAGCCCCACAGGAGATGCCAAGTGGCCTTCCGGGAGCCCCACCTCTGTAACCCATCCCACTTCTGAAAAGGCCCACCCCTGGGCACAAACCGGTGCCCGGGGCTCCGTGGAGGGCGGTAGCCGGTGGCCTCGGAGCCTGGTGACACTTGGCAGGACCCCGTGCTGCAGGACGGGTCAACGGGCTCTGGACCCCTGTGGGACCTGGCTGCCCTCTGGTCCAATCCTTGGCCCACTGAACCATGAGGCTTCGGGAGAAGGGAGTTGGCTGCCAAGGGACAGGCGCGGTGCAGACAAACAAGAGGCCAGAGGGAGTCTGAAGAGTCAAAGTCAAAGAAAAATCTGCAAGCCCACCTGTGGGATCTCTTGAGGGTCGTCTGTTCACAGGGAACCTAAGAGGATGGACAGAGTCAAGAAAAGCCCAGCTAAAAATCAGTAGCACAAGAAACAACAGGTGTTGGCGAGGATGTGGAGGAAAAGGAACACTCCCGCACTGTTGGTGGGAACGCAAACTGGGAACGCAGCCACAGTGGGAAACAGTATGGAGCTTCCTCGGAAAGGTCAAAATAGAAGTACCCCTTGCTCCAGCAAGCGCACTGCTGGATATTTGCCCGAAGAATACAAGAACACTAATTCAAAGGGATACTTGCACCCCCACGTTTACAGCAGTATTATAAGAATAGCCAAGGTAGGGGAGCAGCCCAAGTGTCCATCGGGTTGACACGTGGACAAAGAAGATGTGGTACATACATATGCGCGCCCGCGCGCGCGCGCACGCGCGCGCACACAGAGGAATATTATTCGGCCATGAAAAGGGAATGAAATCTTGCCATTCGCAAGGACACGGATAGAGCCAGGGAGTATATCGCTAGGCCAAATGAGTCAGTCCGAGAAAGACAAATAGCATATGACTTCACTCATATGTGGAATTCAAGAAAACAAAACAGAGGAACAGAGAGAGAGAGAGAGAGCTCAAGAAATAGAGGCTTAATCAGAGAGAACTGAGGGTCACCAGAGGGGTGGAGGTGGGGGGGGGGGGCGTTGGATGAAACAGGTGATGGGGATGGGGGAGTCCACTTGTCCTGATGAGCACCAGGTGACCAAGGGAGTGTTGAATCACTATATTGGACACCTGAAAGTAATATAACACCGCATGTTAACTAACCGGAATTAAACTGAAACCTTGGAGCAAAAGCAAAAGCAAAAGCAAAAGCAAAAGCAAAAGCAAAAGCAAAAGCAAAAGCAAAAGCAAAGCCTAGTTACTCTTGCAGCTTTGCCCCGAAGTGGTCGAGTTGGCCAGGAGCCCAGCCAGAGTTGAGATGGCTGCTCTGTGGCTTGGAGGAGCAGGGGGAGGACGGCGAGGGGGAGGAGAGGAGGAGGCAGAGGCTGGAGGAGGAGGAGGATGGCTGATTTTTGCTGTTGTTGTTGCTGTTCCCCAGTCTGGGCCTGGCAGCAAATGCAGGGAGAGGAAGGCTCAGCGGGGGGCAGGGAGAGGGGTGACTGCCATTTCTGGAGCCACAGTGCCATCCAGCGGAAACTGTCTCTGAAAAGCCCAGGCAACAGCAACCTGCCTTCTGCCAGGCACAGGGGTCAGCAAGGATGCGCTGGGTTGTCTGGGCTCTGCCCAAGCCAGGGGTTCCCCCATCGGGGCTCGGAGGCCTAGGGGGAAGTGTGCCTGACGGTGGGACCCAGCAGGAACTCCAGGGGCCCTGGGGACACAACAGGCAGCCCCAAGCCCAAACAGCCCAGGGGGGGCGGTGCTTCCCTGTCAGCCATTTTGGGCTGGGCCCAGGGGAAGCAACTCACCACTGTCTGCAGGGACCCAGGGGGACATTTCCTGGAGTGTCCTTTCTGGGGAATAGCGGGGTGCCCTGCCTGGGGCCACGCCGGGGGTCAGGAGGCCCCTTTCCTCACTGGGAGCGGAGGCGTTTAGAGGTTCTGGGGCCCGGGCCATTGGCGCTTGGCGGTCCCAGGAAACTCCAGGGGTCAGCCATCTCAGGCTGCCCCTCGGGTTTCTGAGTGACTTCCTCAGCTCCAATGTGGGACCCAGCACACAGGTGACGAGAGGGCCGGGAGCCAGGTGTCCAGGTGCACGCGCAGGACCCACAGCTTCCCTCTTCCCCCCCGCCCCCCCCCCACTCCCACAAGCCTTCTCCTTCCTGCTCCTGGGCACTCCTCAGCCGGCAAGCCCAGGCAGCTCCCTCGGACAGAAACAATTTCCGCTTGATGGCAGTATGGCTCCACGAATGCCAACTGAATCCATATCCTGCCCCCTCAGCCTTCACCCCCACCGCCTCAGATCTTGGGTCTCAGCACCTTCTAAGGTAAAAACAAACAGACAAAATCAACCACAACCGCAACCAGCCCGCACACACCCCCCACAACCCCACCCCCACACACAAAAGCCAAAAGTGGAAAGCAAAAAGAAAAAGTAAAACCAAAACAAACACCCAGCACCACCCACCTGCCCACCCCCACTACCACCCCCCCCCAAACGAAACACACACACACACACACACACACACACACACACACCACCCTCTGTCAGGTGTCAAGAAACACCAGCACCGCCACCACCAGACACCATAAACCTGGAATGAAGAACAAGAGAAAGAGAAACAAACCAGCCAAGGGGACCCAAGTTGAGCACCAAACTAAATACACAGGGCCAAATGACCACCTCTACCAGGAGGCCAGACACCCTGCGGGCCTTTCCCCTTCCTTTTGTCCTACCCCATTTTTCTGGGCTCCTGCTCTTGGGAGAAATAAGGGGCAAAGGACACACGAAGCCGCCTCTGTGACTCTGCCTGAGGGTTTGCATGAATAGGACCGCTCCTGGACAAGCTGGCGGCCACCATGCTGGCTTGCAAGTCACTTGTGTGCTTCCTCCCAAGGCCTGGAGCTGCAGGCTGAGGTCACCACCACCTTGGGCTGACCCGACCAAGCAGCCAGAAATGGCTGGCCCGACCTGCAGCCACAGGGCTACAACCAGGAGGCTCCCCGGAAAGGGGAACCAAGCACTCACACAAGCACCGGCTCTGGGCGGGCAGGCAGCCCTTGCTCTCACACAGGGGCCTTGGCAAGGCCACCACACATCGCCGAGTCACGAGTCACGGGGCCCCACTCAGGGCCACCTCCTGTGGAGGACGGACGGCCCACTGACCCTCCTCCAGTGTGGGAGGCCCCATCTATCTGGGTCAACAGGCCAGGCTCCAGGTTCACAGCCCTTGCTGGGGCAGGTCTGTTCACACAGGACCAACTCACGCAACCCAGCATGGCGGGCTGCGTGTCCCTCTCTGAGAGCCCACCTGGGAGCGTGTGTGTCCGCGTCCACGTGTGAGTGAGTGTGTGGCGTGTGTGAGTAGGCTCAGTGTGGGCACGGTGCGTGCCTGTGTGGGTGTGCGCGCGTGGCCGTGTGTAGCCGGGCGAGAGGCGGGGGCGGGTGCGGGTGCTCGCGCACGGGCTGTTGCTCGACCCGCCCTGGCACGTGGAAAAGGAGGACACAGCTCGCAGGCACACCCTGAAACCTGTATCGGTCCGGGTCACACGACTGGGCTGAGAACAAGGGGAAGGAGGGCACAACTGCAAGAGGTTCCAACAGGTTCAAGGGCTGACTTTAAGAGCTTCGACACGGAGAAGAACCGCAAGGGATGGAAAGCCACGAGGTACTTGGCCGAGTCCTGAGTTCCTGATGCGGTCTCATTGCAAAGTCACTTCTGGATGGCCGTTTTCAAGGATGAGCGTGACTACCACCGCCGGTCCACAAAGGGAAACGGCTGCACCTCACTCCTGCCTTCTGCTACAACCTGTGTCCCCCCCATACCCCAAGATCGGGGGTGGGAGGGGGGGATCCATGGACCACTGTCCCCCCCACCCCCGTCCCCGCCCCGCGCCCGCCCCCACCTTCCCGCACACCTCCCCTCTGCCCCTAGCTCACCCATCCCCACCCAAGCCCCCCACCAAGCCCCCCCATCCCCACCCCTCAACCCCCACCCACCCCCGCCACTAGGCTCAGTATACAGAGTGAAAGCAAAAGAGGCAGGCAGAATGTCACCACCGTCCACCCTGCCCTGGCCAGTGCCGTCGTGGATGCGGTCCAGGCGCGCCTCACTGTGGGGGTAGCAGACACAAGCTACAACAAGGAGACACAAGCTACAGGTGGCCTCGCCAGGAAAGGGCCCAACCGCCTGGCCAGGCAGCCTCTTGTCAAAGGAATCCTCCTGACTGCCATCAAGGGTCCTGACCCAGAGGTCGGCCTGTAGGGCATAAGGAGGGCAAAAGGAGAGGCTGAGCCGCACCTTAAATATGTCATGGGCCCACTCCATAGGGCCGAGAGAGCCAAAGAGTCCGGGGTATGCACGCAGGGCAAAGAGAGGGTAGGAGGACACCCCGGGAACCACCGTAGGCTTAAAAAGCGGGAGGTAGGGGACACGAGAAGAGAGGGATGAGTTACGCTCCCAGGGTAATAAAGGGATGGTGGTTAAGGGGATGCCCCTTGCTCCTCCAACCCACGCGGACCATTTTCACTTCCATAGGACACGTAAAGGTTAATCTGGGCACATCCACAGAGGAAGAACTGCCAATAAAGAAGTCAAGGTAAGGAGCCGAAAGTGGGGAGAGCCAAGTGCAAGCAGAGAAGGCACCCGGGTGGAGGAGGAGAATGAATGCGACCGCAAAAGGCACCGCGGCCCAGGTGGACCCCTGGAACCAGCAGTGGCCTCCTAGGGGAAGAGCCATCAGCCAAGGCCAAGTCTCAGCCACTTAGGTGAGGGGTTGCACCCTGTCCAGAGACAGGCCTGTTTTGCCATGCTCTAGGACCCAAACGAGGAGTGGGAGGCCAAACACAAAGGGGCGAGGAGGAAGAAAAGGGAACAAGGAAGGGCGTCAGTCGGGCCCACTGAGCCTCCTTGCGCAGACATTCGCCGTGTGCGAGTGCGGGTGCCTGCCCAGACGGGTCTACCTGAATGAAGCCGTGTATGCACGTATGCCCGTGTGCGTGCGTGCGTGTGTGTGTGTTCGCACGCGCGCACGCGCCCGAGCAAGCACCTGCGTGCCTGCCTCTGTATGTGTTGGGTGGTGGTGGTGTGTGTGGGGAGGGCGGGGGGGGTTGTGTGTGTGGATGATGGGGTCTAGGTATGTGCCCGGGGTCGTGAAGGTAAGCCTAGGCAGGACTACAGGGAAACGTGTGGAGGGTTGCGTCCAGATGGGAGAAAACAGTGATGACCCCAGACGCTGCAGAGTGGGGATTCCAGCACTTGTTGGTCCTGATCCCGGCCCTTCTTTCTCCCTGCATTTCTCCCAATAAGTTGTGCTGTGGTTGCGCCCTGCCCTTTAATATCTGGGAAAGATCCACCTTAGGACCTCCTTGGCAGGACGGTGGGGCCTTTTAAACGTGTTTGTGGGTTGTTTTCGGTGTGTTTCTTTTTTCTCACCAGTTTCAAATGTTCGCCTATATTCCTGGAGTGCTTGGCGTGGAAGAGCGTCCCAAACCGTGACTCCTCCATTCTCAGAGTCCTTAAGATACTACCCAGTGTTGGAGTGTTGGAATTCCCTGCCGGGCGGGTGTGGATTTTCCCTCCTCTGGAGCTCCCATGAGCCTGGGCGCCTAGGAAGGCTTTTCCAAAAGGCCAGGAAGGGAGCCACTTGGGAAACTCTAAAAAGCCTCACGATCACGTTGCCCCGGCACTGGGTGGCATGGCTATGAGGGTAGGACCTTAAACAATCACACCCAGGTGACCACTGCTTTGCTTTGCATCCCAACCTGCTCTGTATTAAAGGCCCTTATCCGTGGTTTGGGGGCATCTGCCTGGAAACGCGGCACTGCATCAAGGCGTTCAGTTGTTCCTCGGAAGCGCGGGGCGTCGGTAGGTAGAGGGATCCGCAAACCCCCCACAGCTCCTTCCTTCTGCCCCCGCCCCCCGCCCCCCACCCCCGGGCTCCCGGCCCCCCGCGCCCCCCCCTCCCCCCCCCCC
>NW_022591513.1:6129-6360 GCF_004348235.1 Phoca vitulina
CCCCCCCCCCCCCCCCCCCCCCCCCCCCCCCCCCCCCCGGCCCCGCAGCTCATTCCTTTTCCAGGGGGATTCGTTGGCCTGGCAAGCATCAGTCACGGGTTACGTTGGAAAATCAGAGACAGCTACATACCAAACCAAGTCCCCAACCCTCCTTCTGCCACAGGCCCCTCCAAACCCCAACGCCCCCCCCACCCCCGGCACCCCCACCGCCACCGCCACCTTCACCGGCCT
>NW_022591514.1:0-1680 GCF_004348235.1 Phoca vitulina
GCACAAACAATCACGGCCACAGAGGGCTCATACCTGTATTAGCCTCAATTCCTTCTTTTTTCCTTTGTTTAAAAAGAAACGCCCACCAGAGAGTGGCTATAGACTTCCGGGAAGGTCGAACGAAACATACATACATGCACAGAAAACAGCATATAACAAAAATTAATGAAATTCCGATTCCTCCAGCGGTATGCCCTAAACTCTGAATAATTCCCTTCGGATCTAGTCCTTCAAATTGCTTCAAAAATGACTGAGCCAATATGGCAGCATCCTCATTCTCAAAGGGTTTTCCAAATATCTCCTGAATATTAGTATGCAAATTATTAATCATATCTGTCGCCGAGGAATTGCCCTCTAAATATTTCTGGATAATACTCCAATCATGTTGAGATTCATTATATCTTAAATTAGTAATACAAAAGGATGTGGAATTCCAATCACAACGCAACCAAATTTGTCTTTCAATTGTTAAAACCTTCTTCCCTAACCAACTAACAGTTTGTCTAAGAACATCTATCTGCGTTTGCAAACGAGTATCAATCATAGTTTGGGAAAGCCAAAGATCCCGTGAATCACGGTGCCAATTTTCTACAAAATGTTTAGTTTGCAAAGATGTATGTAACGCAATTCCAGAAACAGTGGCTAATGTGGTTACCGTAATTAAACTTAGAATGACTGCTACAACAATACCAATCAATCGTTTAGTTCGTTTCAAAACTTTTCTGAAAAATTCCAATACCAGAGCATCCACTGGATTTTGAGCCCATAGACGTTCTAAATTTACCGGAAGCCAAATATGAGAGCGTTGTTGCAAAATCATAAGAGAATATCCTGGTTTAAATTCTATAGAACTATTAATACAAGAATACAATCGACATTTAATACAGCTAATTCCATCATTAAAACTAAAATTTCCTATCAAAATTAGATATGGTAAAGGTACCGTCATCCTGATTAAGATAAGTCAGATTCTTCCAAGGAGGCGAAAGTATCATCGGGGAGGTATAAATAGGAATATCTGCACTTCCCCAAGGCGCAGGTTCCATCATAGGTGGGTTAGGTATATAAGCCCAATAACTTACATTAGTCGCCTCAATAGGAGGGGGTGACATAGTAAGCAAAGCGCACATGGCCAAAAACAAATGCTCAGGTGTACAAGGCTTTCTTGTTTCCTTCAAAATTTTTTGTCCCTCCCCAGCAAGCTTTTTAATATGCCCCCAAGTGGGTAAAGCAAGAGGCGGAGGCCGCCAGTGATGACGCCTATCCAAATGTAAGTGAGCCATAGCTTGCAGGAGAGATTCATCAGCTTGTAACATCGATTCGTGCACTCTCGGGGCTTCCATGCGTCGCCTGACAGCCGTCCGGATTGGTCCGCGACCGGATCCACCTTGCTGGGAGCCAGGAACAGGTTTGTCCATTTTCTGTGGAAACATAAGCATAACCTTTCCCCCTATAAAGCAACAATCCTGGCTGCCATTCTGCATCCGCAGCGGGCTTAAACCATATATGTTCATTCAAGGGAAGAGGAGCCGTCTCTCCCTCTATGAACTGTTTTTCTGCTCTCGAGAGAATATCTCCCTGCGGAAGATTCAAGAAATTCAATGTAAACAATGCTTGTGACAAAATGGAACGGGCATTAGATTGAGTAAATGATAATATATGATCTGTTTTCCTCCTTTT
>NW_022591514.1:1780-6354 GCF_004348235.1 Phoca vitulina
GTTTTATGTATTATACCATATTGCAAGCAAAAAGCTTGAAATTTTTTACTTTTATATGCTGGCCCATTATCTGTCTTGATACTGGAAGGTAAACCCATCACAGCAAACGTTTCTAATAAATGAGTAATAACATGTTGTGTAGTTTCACCCATTTGTGCTGTGGCCCATATAAATTGAGAATAAGTATCTATTATAACATGTACATAAGATAATCGACCAAATTGTGCCACATGAGTAACATCCATTTGCCAAAGTTCGTTGGCATAAGTTCCTCGAGGATTAACCCCAGCTTTTACAGCACGTAAGTGTAAAGGTCTGCAAATAGGACACTGTTTTATAATTTGTTTTGCTTGACGATAAGGAATTTTATATTGAACATGTAATCTACCAGCATTGGTATGCAATAAATTATGTTCCTCGTCTGCAGATGCAAATGACACCAAAGCGTCTACTTGAGCATTGCCATAAGCCAAGGAACCAGGAAGATTAGTATGAGAGCGAATATGAGTTACATAAATACGAGTATTACGATTTCTTAACAAAGTTTGTAAGAGTAAAAATAAACTAAGTAGGTTGGACTTATTAGAACATACCACGGCAGTATATACATTTTTAACGACCCCAACAGCATATGCTGAATCAGCAAGAATATTCACAGCCGAGGGAAAATCTTTTAATACTTGGGCGATGGCAAATAATTCATTTTGTTGGACTGAATTAAAATCTGTATTTTGAACCCAATACCTTTTGGTTGTCCAATATGCACTTTTAGTTTTTGACCCATCTGTAAACACAGTGGGTGCATTAACCAAAGGTTGTTCACTAATTATATCCTGAATAATAAATTCTTGTTTACGAAAACAATCCCATAATTTTCCTTTAGGAAAATGGTAATTAATTTGTCCCACATACCCTGCAAGGGCAATCTGTAATTCCTCTATATTCCGTAACAAAAATGAAAATTGATCTTTAGAAAGAGGAATAATTATATCCATAATATCACATCCGGTCATAATTATAGCTCTATCTCGAGCCTGTTCTATCAAATATGCAATCTGAATACCATAAGGAGTGATATTTTTTGAAAAATGATGTCTAGTATAAATCCATTCAGCAGGCAACTCTTTTTGTCCAATAATAGCTGTGGGATATTGCCATGTATTTAAAATATACATTGTCAAGGGTAAAGAAGGATCAATGCGAGTAAGAAAAGCGGATTTAATTTTTTCTTCCACAAATTGTAATTCCTTTTCTGCTTCCGCAGTAAGCCGTCGGGGACTATGAATATCAGGATTTCCTTGTAATGTATCAAATAAATTATGTAATTGATAAGTAGGGATACCTAAAGATGGCCGTAACCAATTAATATCTCCTAATAATTTTTGAAAATCATTCAAAGTCTTCAAATTATCCCTTCGTATAGCTATTTTTTGTGGTCTAACAGTATTTCTTTCTATCACATATCCTAAATAATTTATAATATTTCCTTTTTGAATTTTTTCTGGAGCAATTACCAATCCAAAAGGAATAAAATACTCTGGCAATAATTTTAAAATTTCTTCTAACTCATTTTGATGAGGGCTAGCAAACAAAATATCATCCATATAATGAGCTATATACACCTGAGGCCACTTTTGACGCACGGGACGCAAGGCAGCGTCAACATAAAGTTGACACATCGTAGGGGAATTCATCATGCCTTGAGGCAAAACCTTCCATTGAAACCTTTGGTGAGGTCCCTGCCTATTTATAGAAGGAAGTGAAAAGGCAAAACGTTTCCTATCATCTTTATGTACAGGGATAGTGAAAAAACAATCCTGTAGATCAATTACCATTGTATGCCAATCCCTCGGCAAGGCAGCCGGTGAAGGTACCCCAGGCTGGAGAGCCCCCATGGGGAACATGGAGTTATTAACTCCACGTAAATCTGTAAGTAAACGCCATTTACCTGAAGTTTTCTTTATGACAAAAATTGGAGAGTTCCACGGAGAAGTGGAATGTTCAATATGTTGTTTTTGTAATTGCTCTCTTACCAATTGGTGTGCAGCAGCCAATTTTTCCTTAGTTAATGGCCATTGTTCAATCCACAAGGGATCTTCGGATTTCCATAATATTTTAATAGGTTCCATCTATAATCAAAATTCCAGGTGAGCTCCCCACTGTTCTAAAACATCACGGCCTAAAATATTTAAAGGGACATCTAAAATATATGGTTTTAACACGGCCAGTTGCCCATCCTGGGAGGTAAATGTTACAAATTGAGTGGCTAAGCCAATGCTTCGGACAGGTGCCTTGCCAACTCCTTTTATCTGACAAGGAATCTCATTATAGGGGATATTTTCAGGCCAATCAGCAGTTTTGATAATAGTGATATCTGACCCTGTATCCAACAAGACAGTAATATCTTTCGTATTCAATTTAACTGTCATCAAGGGCTGCATACGAGTTATTTGTGTGGCCCAAAAAACACATTTTGGATCCGTGCTGCCAAACCCTCCATGCCTGACAGCGGTAGTCTGACCTATGGGGAGATAAGGTAATAACAATAACTGGGCAATTCGTTCTCCTGCTTCAAAGGACACATCGACTAGGGAAGACATAAGAACTTGAATTTCTCCTCTGTAATCAGCATCAATTATACCTAAGTGAACAGTCACTCCTTTTGATGTCAAACCAGAGCGACCTGTTAATAGAGCAAAAGTGCCAATTGGTAAGGGTCCATAAATTCCAGTAGGAATTTTCTGAGGTCTATCCCCTCCTTTTAAAGTAAATGGCCTTATGGCTGGTATGTCCACTGCGGCACTGTGTTGGGTAGCTGGGCTAAGGGAGAATATGGTTGGTTTCCCCTGTTCATTTGCCCTGGGCCCGGGGTAGGGCCCGAAATCGAGTTTCCCTGCGGCTTTTCTGCAAAACTTGTATTTAATTTAGTGCGACATTCTCGAGCCCAATGTTTTCCCTTCTTACATCGTGGACAAATTCCAGGTCCACGCCCTTTGTCAGGTTTCTTTTCTTTACAGTTCCTTTTCAAATGCCCTAATTGACCGCAACCAAAACATTTCATGTTCTCGAGTTGCTTAGATTGCAAGGAATGCCAGGTAGTGGCCATTGTTTCAGCAAACAGCTGCATCTTTCTACTCTATGATGTAACATCCTTACAGGCCTTCATGAAAGCATTAATATCTCCTGTATCTTTAATAGGCAATATAATTCTTTTACAATCCTCATTAGCATTTTCATATGCCAGCAGTTTTAACAGCTGCTGTCTAGCTTCTTCTCCTATGACAGTTCTCTCCAAGGTTAATTTTAATCGTGATAAGAACTCGACATAAGGCTCATTAGTCTTTTGAATAACCTTAGTCCAAGATCCATAATGTTCTCCTTTTGGGTGAATACGATCCCAAGCTTCTAAACTAATTTCCCGTAATTGATCATGGATTTCTTCAGGGGTAATAACTTGAGCAGCAATATCAGAATATTGACCTATTCCCGCCAACATTTGATAAGTCATAGCCTGGACCCGAGGATTGTTGCTCAAGGCGTTCTTACGAGCCTGCTCCATACAGAGCTCGGAGAACCACATCTGCCATTGCAGATATTCAGGCTCCTTTAAGAGAGCTCTACAAAGGACTCTCCAATCTTCTGGAGCAAAATTATTATAATGTCGAGCTATACCTAGAAGTAGCTCTTTGACATAATGTGATTGCGGTCCATATAAAGTCACTGCCTTTTTTAAACGTGCAATGTCCCCTATATCTATCCCATCATAATAGGGGGCCTGTGCGACTCCCTGGACCGGGGGAGGCCTAATAATCGGAAAAGCAAAGATAGGTCTGTCATCCTCACTCTCATCGTCATTATCCTTTAACGCATCAAGCTCAGCTAAAGCAGCAGAAAGAAAAGGATTTTTGGGAGAAAAAGCTAGCGCGGGCGGCAAAGGCGGAGCGGAAGGCTTTTTCTTAGATTCCCCCGCCATAGTCATGACCCGCTGAAAAACCTTCCATAAGTGCTCGGTCTCGGGATCAGACGTTACTTTCAGTTTCGATTCATCGCTATCGCACTCATTAGGTTCGCGAGGCAGTGCAAGCTTAAAGGCATCCGTTTCTATTGCCTTTTTCTCATCTGTATCAAGGGGAAGGTCCTGTATCGAAGGAGCCACTTCCTTCTGAAAATTCTCAACCGTGCGATCATCCTCCATTGCTCTTAACACTGTAAATATAATCGACCAGATGGACCAAAATCGTACAGGAATCTTTTCCCCCCGCCTCATGGCCTTTTCTACATTATGGCGGACCCGCCGCCAATTATCCACCTCCAGGGAGCCCTCCTCGGGAAACCAAGGATTCCAGTCTCGAGCCACTTTCAAACACATCTCAATATCAGTAGAAGCGACAGTAATGCCATAGACAGCAAGTGAATGCTTCAGCATTCGAACATAAGGAGTAGAGGTTTCTTGTCCCATAACCCTGTATTGTATTAAATTACTCACCCTTCCTGAACGTCCTTCAGGGTCCCTGTTCGGGCGCCAATTGTCAACGTCTAGTGCGTTGGGGTCCCTGGGTAAGGGTCGCGAAATC
>NW_022591515.1:0-6353 GCF_004348235.1 Phoca vitulina
GTTACCAAGTACACCAGCTCCAAGTGAGTGTGTCTTCCGAGGTACAGTCAAACCCAAAGGCTCTTTTCAGAGCCAGATAATTTCATCAGCAGAGCTGCGCACTACCGCGCGCTGCGGCCTCGGCTTGGCGTTCACTCGGGTTAATGGGGACACTGGGGACTCGATCGCCCGTCGCCCGTTCTCGGGGGTGACGCTCCCCGCCTGTGGCTCTGACAGCCGTGACCGGTGCGTGGCGAGGGCCCCAGCCGCGGGGACGACCGGGCACCGGGCCGGCTGGCGCTCCCTCCCCCAGCCCGCGGGGCTCCCGCTCCCCTCCCGAACGTGTCCTCGGGCGCGCTGGCTGCTGGCGCCGACTCTACAAGCTCCTCAAACGGCCGCGGAGTCTCCGGGCTCCGCCTTTTGTCGAGTGTCACCCTACGGAGCGTACGCAGCCACCGTGACATTTGAAAAGCCCGCCGGCGAAAGGCGGGACTTCCTGTTCCGGTGTCGCCAGGCTCGCGCCCCGGGCTCTTTGTGTCGCTCCGCTCCTTCCCTCCCCCTCGCCCGCCCGCTTCCCGGGGCCGGTAGGGTCCTGGCCGAGCGTCTGTTCCAGGGCTTTAAGTGTGTGTTGCCGGCGGCAGCTCTCCAGGAGGGACACAGGTTCTTACCACTTTTTCATCGTGCCTTGTCGCTTTCCTTCTTAAGCTGCCCTGAAAAGGCGATCGTCACTGCACTTGATGGTTAGTTAATGCATTCGTCTCCCCCCTCCCGCCTGACTCGCAGATGACCCGCCACGGTCTCCTCCCTCGTACAGCCCCGGAATAAGAAGGCCGGCTCGGCAGCCCCCAGTCCGCCCTTTCCTGTCACTTGCGGGTCTCCTTCCAAGCCGTCCACCTGTCCTGTCTCCAGTTCTTGCCCCCCAGCTCCCTTGAGCAGCTGTGTGTGGGGAGGTCCCAGAGAAAAAGACAGGGACCCAAGGTGCGTCAGAGGGTGGAGAGCAGGAAGTGTGCACTCAGCACGTGAGTGTTAACATTCTGATGCTGGACACCAAGGTCTGAAAGGCTCTGGTCTGTGATCACATGATGCCAAAGAGCCTACACCCTGAAACGTAAAAGCAGGATTTGTCTCCTTCCCTCATTTCTCCAGGCACTGTGACAGAGGGGCTTCTTTCTGGAACTTAGGTGAGAAAGATTGGCTTGCCGGCACCTCACCTGTAAATGGAAACCCAAATGCACCCCAGAATAGCTAACTCTGTCCTCCAGAAACTCATAGCCAGCTTTCCAGCCAATCTGTCTAGTCTCCCTCTATTCTCTCAAAAAGGCAAAATAAGCACCAAGAAACAAGAATCTGTTTTCAGGCTGCCAAATTACAGCTGCACTTCAACTTTTTCTGATCATCTTGATTTCAGTTTGAGATGGTAGTAAAACTCCTCTGTCCATAGTGAATCTACTTTTCATTCCACAGGGAGAGCAGTTCTGTCAGAAAGCAACCTGATCATGCATGATTCCTCTCAGTGCCTCCCAGTGATCGCCCTACTGCACGAAATCAGAAATCAAGGGCTGTAGCCTACCCCTTACAGAAAACTCACACCAAACCTCAGAGAATTCTTTTCCTCCTGTTCTTTGTTTCCCCTATGCTTGTTTGTTTGTTTCATTTTTTGCTTTTTCACACTTTTTGGAATTCCCCGAGACCTCTCCAGCCTCCAGGCCTTTGCAAATATTCTCTTCCTGAAGTGCCCGATTCCACCTTTATCCCCAACACACAAACACACACACAGTTTTCTTAAATCAACAACTCACTTTTCAGCTCAATCAAAACGTTATTGGGGAAGCTGATCTGCACTGTTAAAGACTCTCAGAGCCACAAGGAACTGGCTGTATTCCCAGCCCCAAACTAATCATTACTAAGAGGCTGGGACCCTCAGGAGTAGTGTGGTAGAATCAGGACCTGATCCCTGAGACTAGAGAGAAAGTCGGCCTTCCCTGGAGCACAAGGCAACGAGGAGGGGGAGACCGGAACGAAACTGAGGCTCTTAGGAAGAAGGAGGGGAAGTGGCCCTCCCAGCCTGATACCCAGGCCTTCTAGGCAGAAAGAAGGAGCATCCATCTGGTTCATTCATACTCAAATGCCAAGCACGGAATCATGTCCTGAGGATACGGAGCAGTGCTTCTAACTGAGTGTGCATCGAAATCACCTGGAGGCTTGTTAGAGGACAGCTTGCTGGCCCCACTCCCAGGGTTTCTGTCTCATCAGCTCTGGGGGAAATCTGGGAACTTGGCTTTCTAACAAGTTCCCACAGATACAAATGCTGCTTCTGGCTACTAAGCTTCGAGAACATCTGATACATGGAGAACAAGCTAACCAAAGCCCCTTCCTGTGTGGACATTTCTGGTGGTAAAGATGAGGTTATGGGATATGAGGAAAGCAAAGCCAGGCGCACCTGGGCCGCTCAGTCGGTTAAGTGTCTGCCTTCGGCTCAGGTCATGATCTCAGGGCCCTGGGATTGAGCCCCGCTTCGGGCTCCCTGCTCAGCAGGAAGTCTGCTTTGCCCCTCTCTCTGCCCCACCCCACTCCCTCTCTCTAATAAATAAATAAAATCATTTTTTAAAAATGAAGAAAGAAAAATCAGAGGACAGTTGAAGCAATGCCCTTTTTGTCAAATACTGATGATTTCGTCTGTGTGAGGCATTAAGCTAGAGCAGTAAGCATGACAGACAAGAGACTGCTCTCAGGGGCTGAGATCCTAGTGGGAGAGGAGAGATCATAGACACACTGATTGCTCAACTCCATCATTTCAAATAGGAGTTCTCACTATGAAATTATTTGAACTAAAACAGGTGCCCCGATGCTGACTAGGTGGTGCTCCTGATGAGGGAACCAACGACCCTCATTTGGGGATACAAATTCCAGGCCAAGGGACTGATGGTACAACAAAGCTCTAGGGCAGGGAGGAGTTTGTGCTCAAGGTTGGAAGTGCTGTGAGCTGGAAGCCTTGTAAGCAAAGGTAAGGTGTTAAGTAAGAGACAGGGCTGGGGGTTAAATGGATGCCTGAACATGTTGGACCTTATGGGCCAAAGAAGGCATCTAGATTTTTATTGTGTCCTGAGAAACTCTTAGAATTTGAAAGCACTCAGGCTGCTGTGTGGAAAATGGTATTTGTGGGATTAAAGGTAAAAACAAGCAGAAGAAAGAATGGAAAGATTATTGCAATAACCCTGGTGAAATTATTGTAAGTCCTCTGGGAGGAGAAAGTCCAAAGAATTTCTTTATGAACCGGGTTTCATGGGTGAAGAAACATGTAGCTGACATTTACTGAGCACTTTACATGTGTTTAAGAGATTGTGCCAAGCTCTTTCCAAAGGCTAGCTCACTTCGTCCTCTCAACATCCACAGTATCTAGACACAACTATTCTGTCTTCTAGTTGACTAGGGATGAGCAAGGTGTGGAGCTGAGGCTAAAGCCAGACAATGTGTCTCCAGGTTGTATGCCTACCCACACCTTACAAGCGCTGCTGAAATTCTTGGATGAATGATGCAGAATTATAGGACAGGATGAGGATTCAGAATCTGGGACATGACAATGTTTAAATCCCCTTAAGCATTCCATCGGAGGGTCAAGTGCGTTGTTGTACATGTGAGTCTGGAAATCAGAACAACTTGGGGACTGAACATAGAAATTTTGGAGAGTTTGAAAATAGAAATTTTATTGTTGGCACACATTGAAACAGGCATTTACCCATGCAGAAAGAATAAGGAAGCGCTCCAAACTTTAGAGAGAGAAAGAAGGCAGCCAAATAGTGAGGAAGAAAACCAGGGGAGTAGAGTCACAGAAGTCAAGAAAATAGTGTTTCAGGAAGGAGGTCGCAGACAGCCTGCTGTGATGGCTAATGAGATGAGAACAGACAGTGACCTTTGCATATGGTAAATGGATCTCTCTGGAAACTCTGATTATAAGTAATAAAGAATAACCCAGATTTGGGGGACAGCTTCAGGAGTATTCCCTCTTACCTGAGCTCGAAGTGTCCCCACTACGTTGTTCCCCTTCTCTTGGGTCATCATGTATGATTGATGGTGGCGTCTCCCCAGCTGGATCAATTAGATTTGCTTTCCTAGAAACTAGGAAAAGCAACAAAACAGAAAGTCCTGCCTTCTCGGCAATTTTGTAAGGGTGGTAGGAGAACATCTCCTTCAAGAGAGTTTATTTTGTTTAAATAATCTGGAATTGAGTTTTTATGAATAGATCCACAAAACGTTCATTAATTCACTTGCAACTTCTCAGGGATATATGTAAACTCATGCTATGGTCACATTACTTATCCTCCATTGTCTCACTCAGTGACACAAAAAAATATTAAATTATCCTCACATTACCTATGAGGGAAGAGTGGTTAGTGATTTGTCACAGACGACAAAGATAGAAAATGACAGTTCAAGACTTTAAGAGTATGTCTTCATGGGTTAAAAGTCCCCTTCTTTTTTTTCTGGGCCTCTCTAATTTCATGAAGAATAACAATAATAGTAACAGTAATAATAATAAAAGAGAAAACATAGAGAGTTTACCATGTGCCACGCACTGGACAAAATGCTTTGATTTTATTCACCCCAAACCCATAAGGTAGCTACTACTGTTATCCCCATTTTACAGACGAGAAAACAGAGACACAGAGAGGCCAAGTGACCTGAACAAAGACAACACAAACACAAAGACTAAGCATCCTTCTGTACAAGGTTTCCAGTTTCTTTTTTTATCTCTAAGGGGATATTGGGAACTTGTAAACTTAATCTATGATTTGCTCAATGACATAGACTATTACATACCTAGAACTTGTTAGTATATTTACCAAGACTGGTGATGGAAGACAGTTTCGATGGGCCTGTAGAAAAATTCATGGACTTCTTCCTGAATCAGGCTGAAAATAAACCTCTCACTGTTTTTATTTACCTCCAAATCATGTGAGATTGAGTCAGTTTGGACTTTCAAGCTTTAAGACAGTTATTCCTGTCACACAGAACAGATCCACTGTGATTAATCCAGCTCTGAGGGGGCAACTCTCCTCCTCCTGATCAATCCAGGACTCTTTTTCCTTCAAGTCATCGTTTTGCTGTCCCCTAGGACCTGATGTCTGCTAGATCAAACAAGATCACCTTCTTAATTGGTGGGAAAAGTGAAGAAGGTTTTAAAGCCCAGACCTGGGAGTGACTTCTGACTTTTCTTGGAGATCTTAGGCTCATTCTTACCTCTGCTGCCAGATAAAGCCAGGACATGTTGCCTAAGGGTAGAAAGCCATCTGCCCAGCTACGCCTTTATTATGTTCAAGTGAACAAATTTTTTATGGAAAAAGGCCAGTCTACCCCACAATGAACCCCTAAGATGCTTCACAAAACCAAACACATTAGGATGACACCACAAAGTACTAAGCAGGCGGTCTCTGCCATGTTTACAGTACCGAAGGACAAGAAAGGGCTAACGCACTTGAGGACTGCTACCTTAATTTCTCACTGCTGATGCCTAAAGGAGGGATTTGAATCCTGAAGGCCTGGGTTTGAAAGGACAGATCAGTAAGGATGTGCTGCATGCAGACAATAGGGCCCTCCCTGTAACTGAAAGGAAGTGACCTATTAAGTCTAAGATTGAGACGATAAGCCCAGACACTTGTTAAAATATAAACCCTTATAATGACATTTGTCCCAAATACATTAAAATTTCTCTGAATCTTTAAAAGTACTGGATGGAACGCAGTTGAGAAGCAAACATGCGATCTCCCCCATACCACCTCTCACCAAACTGATGAGCATAAAGCATCAAATTTGAAGATGTGGGGACAGTTGACTAGGACAACATACAAAAAAATCAACAAAAAATAATGTGACTTACAAATTAGGAACACTACCAACACCAACGCCCGAATAAAATGAAACATGCAAAAAAAAAAGTGAGCAACCCTTTGGCGACTAGATAGGTGGCCCTGAAAAGGGCCTTTGGTTGAGAATCGCGGTGCTCCGGTGGGGAGACGGGAACGCTCAGCCGCCGAAGCCGTAGAGGGTGCGGCCCTGGCGCTTGAGCGCGTAGACCACGTCCATGGCCGTGACCGTCTTGCGCTTGGCGTGCTCCGTGTAGGTGACGGCGTCCCGGATCACGTTCTCCAGGAACACCTTGAGCACCCCGCGGGTCTCCTCGTAGATGAGGCCGGAGATGCGCTTGACGCCGCCGCGCCGGGCCAGCCGCCGGATGGCGGGCTTGGTGATGCCCTGGATGTTGTCGCGCAGCACCTTGCGGTGGCGCTTGGCGCCGCCCTTGCCCAGGCCCTTCCCGCCCTTGCCGCGGCCGGACATGGCGAACAACACTCTCCTGAACCGGCCAGACACTGCGGGCC
>NW_022591516.1:0-6339 GCF_004348235.1 Phoca vitulina
TTTAGGCCATTCACGTTGAGAGTGATTATTGAAAGATATGAATTAATTGTCATCATGTTGCCTGTGAAGACGTTGTTTTTATAGATTGTCTCTGTAAATTTCTGTTGTATATCACTCTTGGGATCTTTCTCCTTTTATAGGACCCCCCTTAATATTTCTTGCAGGGCCGGCTTAGTGGTCACATATTCTTTCAGTTTCTGCCAGTCGTGGAAGCTCTGCATCTCTCCATCCATTCTAAATGAAAGCCTTGCCAGATAAAGTACTCTTGGCTGCATGTTCTTCTTGTTTAGTACCCTGAATATGTCTTGCCAGGCCTTTCTGGCTTGCCAGGTCTCTGTGGATAGGTCTGATGTTACTCTGATGTTCCTCCCTCTGTGCATAAGGAATCTCTTCCCACAAACTGCCCTTAAGATGGTTTCCTTGGTTCTAAGATTTGCAAGTTTTACTATTACATGCCGGGGTGTTGGCCTGTTTTCCTTGATCTTGGGAGGGGTCCTCTCTGCCTCTAGGACATGAATGTTTGTTTCATTCCCCAGATTAGGGAAGTTCTCAGCTACGATTTGCTCAAATACATCTTCTAGTCCCCTCTCTCTCTCCACTGCCTCTGGGATTCCAATTATTCTGACATTGGAACGCTTCATGGTGTCACTTATTTCTCTGATTCTATTTTCATGGATTCTGAGTTGTTTTTCCCTGGCCTCCTCTTTTCCCTTTTTATCTATTATATTGTCATCCAGGTCACTTATTCATTCTTCTGCCTCACTTACCCTAGCTGTTAGATTATCTAGATTGGATTGGATCTCATTGATAGTATTTTTAAGTTCTGCCAATTCACCTTTCATTTCTGCCCTTAGAGACTCTATGTTGCCATTAATTGATTTCTCCATTCTAGCCATTGTCTTCACAATTGCTAGCCTGAATTCCATCTCTGACATCTTGGTTTTATCTGCATCCATTTGTAAATCTGCAGCATAAGTCATAATCTCTGAGTCTTTTCTGTTTTGGGGGCTCCTCCTTCTAGTCATTCTGTTGATGGGTGTTTGAGGGAATGTATAGAGTCCAAATTATTGACCAGAACCCAGCAAGATGACCTGTTTTCTAGGGACTTTAGGGTTGCTGGCCTTTTGTTTTCCCAGCCTGTCTTCTGGGGGAGGGGCCTGCCAAGCTGTTACTCAGGGAACCCTGTTTGGGTGGAGTTGCCCTGAACCTCTGCGGTGGGGGATGGGCTCAGTGGGAATCAGTTTATTGGGGCTTTTGTTCTCTGGCGGCTTTCCCTGGCGGCTTTCCACGTCTCTTCCACGAGTCAGAGCAGAAGAGACCATTTCCAACCCTCTGCCTCAGAGCAGAGATATTGCAGTCTGCTCTTCAGTGAGCTCTCCAGGCCCCAGTATTCCCGTTTCTGTCTGTGCTGCTATAAACTGCAATGTCCTGGGTTGTGCGCCCCTCCGCAGTGCTCCCAGTCCTGCCTCCAGGTTGGGGCACGTCTCTGCCCTTTGTGCTTCTAAAACTGCCAGCTGCTCCCAGTTCGCACTCGCGACCTCTCTGGTCTGGGTTTCCGCCCAGGGGGCTGCCCTAAAGTCCTTTCCTCGCTGCTACCGGTCTGTGAGTCTGTGCCCTGTCCCCAGGCACGAGGCTGTCGCTCACTGGCGGTGTAGGATCTCCACAGCCAGGCTCCCTCCCGCTGCCGTTTATCCTCTGATATCTGCCCGCGGAATCAGGGCTCCCTGCTTCAGACCTTGAAACCAACCGCCCGGATATTCTGTTTGTAGAGATCCAGATCTTCTTACATCTCAGGCAGATTTCGTGGGGCTCAGAATGGTCTGGTAGATATCCAGCTGAATTCCAGACACCAGTTGAAATAGGGTCCCCTACTCCTCCACCATCTTTTCTCTCTCCTATGTTCTTTAATTTTTGAGAAATTTCTCACCGGTTATCCGGGAATGAGCAAACATAGATTGTAAAGAAGGTGCTTTTGCCTTACAGGTATAATATAATGTCTTTTGAACCTCTTCGACTAAATCACAGTATTTTTCTCTCCCCTTTTTATTTGCCATTGTTTTTCTTGCTAGTTTTAGCCCTATTGGTGGGGGCCATTTGAAATCTAATGCTAGGTGAAATAAGTCCGTCAGAGAAAGATAAATACTACACAATTTCACTCATATGTGGAATTCAAGATACAAAAGAATCAAAGAAAAGAGAGATAAAAGAACAAACTCTTAAGCATAGAAAGGAAACAGATGGTACCAGAGGGGAGGTGGTGGGGATGGGTTAAATTGGTGATAGGGATTAAGTAATGCACTTGTTGTGAGGAGCACCGGGTGATGTATGGACGTGTTGAATGACTATATTTTACACCTGAGCTAACATTACACTACTGCCTGTTAACTAACTGGAATTTAAATAAAAACCTTAAAAAACTTATTGTCTTAGTTCATGTGGGCTACTATAACAAAACTGCTATTACTGAAGAGGCCAGGATCAAGGTTTTGGCGGATTTGGTGTCTTGTGAAGTCTGCTTCCTGGTTCATAGATGGCCATATTCTCACTGAGTCCTCACAGGGCAGTCAGACAAGAGAGTTCTCTGGGTCTTCTTTATAAAGGCACTAATGACATTCACAAGGAGTGCACCCTCATGAGCTAATTAGCCCACAAAGTCTTACTTCCTAACACCTTCATAGTCGGTGTTAGGATGTCAATACATGAATTTGGGGGAGACAGAAAGATCATTCCATAACATGTATCTTCCTAGAATTAAAACATAAGGTCCCAAAGAATGTATCTTCTCTCTCGTTTACCACTCTAACTGAATGATCACTCAACAAATACTGAGCACCCATACTTGGTTAACAATAGAGGTATAGCAAAGAACAAAATAGTCAAAAGAGAAAAGTCCCTGCCTCCACAGATCTTACTTTTATTTGGGCAATGAACAAATATGCACCGAGTGCAGTGAGCTTGACTGTGATGAGTGCTAAGGGAAGTGAGGCAGGGAGCAGGTTGTGATGGAGGGTAGGGAGTGTGGTGGCTGGGTTGTCCCTAGTCAGAGGAGGCCTCTCTGAGGAGTCATACCATGGAAAAAAGGATAAAGGTTGAAAAAATCATCAATAAACATAATCTGAAGCATATGGTCACTCTGTTTGGAATCTTAGGGACTTTCAGGATTCTGCTTGTGTCAGGTCACAAGGCTCTCACAAAGGTAGCCAGAAAAATGTGGATATGGTTAATAAGCTTCAATACATATTTCTTCAGAGTGAGAAAGAGAGCAATTTTTGGAATTATTTTACAATGAAGCAAAAGTGCATGCTGGTCAAAATCAGATTTAATCTGTAGGCATATTGTATGTACAGTACTGCTTGCCAGTCCAGAGGAATGATGATATAACTGCATATCCACTGAGATTATATGTAATTTTTTTTAATAATAATATTTATTTTCTGACCTATTCTTTTTTTATTTTTTAAAATTTAATCCCAGTATGGTTAATATACAGTGTTATAATAGTTTCAGGTGCACAATAGAGTGATTCAACAATTCCATATATTACTCCATGCTCATCAAGACAAGTGTCCCCTTCATCTCCATCACCTCTTTCACCCATCCCCCACACACATCACCTCTGGTAACCATTGTTTGTTCCCTCTAAGAGTTTTTTGTTTTTTGATTTGCCTCCCTCTTTTTCCCCCCTATGTTCATCTGTTTTGTTTCTTAAATTCCACGTATGAATGAAATCATATGGTGTTTGTATTTCTCTGACTTATTTTGCTTAGCATAATACTCTAGCTCCGTCCACATCATTGCAAATGGCAAGATTTTATTCTTTTTTATGGCTGAGTAATATCCCATTGTATGCCACATCTTCTTTATCCATTCGTCAATTGGTGGACATTTGGTCTCTCTCCATAGTATGGCTATTGTTGATAATGCTACTATAAACATCAGGGTGCCTGTATCTCTTTGAATCAGAACTTTTGTATCCTTTAGGTAAATACCTCCTAGTGCAATTGGGTTGTAGAGTAGCTCTATTTTTAACTTTCTGAGGAATCTCCTATCTGTTCTCCAGAGTGGTTGTACCAGTTTGCATTCCCACAAACAGGGTAAGAAGGTTCCCCTTTCTCTACATCCTCACCAACATCTGCTGTTTCCTGAGGTATTAATTTTAGCCATTCTGACAGGTGTGAGGTGGTATCTCATTGTGGTTTTGATTTGTATTTCCCTGATGATCAGTGATGTTGACCATCTTTTCATGTGTCTGTTGGCCATGTGTATGTCTTCTTTGAAGAGATGTCTGTTCATGTCTTCTACCCATTTCTTAACTGAAATATTTGTTTTTTGGGTGTTGGTTTTCCTAAGTTTTTTTTATAGATTTTGGATATGTCATTTGCAAATATCTTCTCCCATTCCATAGGTTGACTTTCTGTTTTGTTGATTGTTTCCTTTACTGTGCAGAAGCTCTGTATCTTGATGAAGTCCTAATAGTTTATTTTTGCTTTGGTTTCCCTTGCCTCAGGAGAAATATCTAGTAAGAAGTTGCTACAACTGATGACAGAGAGGTTACTGCCTGTGTTCTCCTCTAGGATTTTGATGGTTTCCTGTCCCACATTTAGGTCCTTTATCCATTTTGAATTTATTTTTGTGCATGGTATATGAATGTGGTCGAGTTTCTTTTTTTTGAGTGATGCTGTCCTGTTTTGCCAACACCAATTGAAGAGATTCTGTTTTTTTCCTCCATTGGGTGTTTTTTCCTGCATTGTCAAAGATTAGTTGACCATACAATTATCAGTCCATTTCTGGGTTTTCTACTCTGTTCCATTCATCTGTTTGTCTGTTTTTGTGCCAGTACCATACTGTCTTGATGACTACAACTTTCTAATATAACTTGAAGTCCAAATTGTGATGCTTCCAGATTTGACTTTCTTTTTTTTTAAATTTAAATTTTATGAGGCAACATATAGTACATCATTAGTTTCTGATGTACTGTTCAATGATTCATCCATTGCATATAACACCCAGTACTCATCACATCATGTGCCCTCCTTAATGCCCATCAAGCAGTTACCACATCCCTCACCAACCTCCTATTCCACAACCGTCAGTTTATGAGTCAAGAGTCTCTCGTGGTTTGTGTCCCTCTCTGATTTCTTGCAATTTAGTTTTCCCTCCTTTGCCTATGATGTTTTGTGCTACTTCTTATACTACACATATGAGTGAAACAATATGAATATTGTCCTTCTCTGATGGACTTATATCAGTTAGCATAATACCCTCCAGTTCCATCCATGTCAATGTAAATGGTAGGTATTCATCCTTTCTGATGGCTGAGTAATATTCCATTTATATATGAACCATATGTTCTTTATCCATTCATCTGTGAAGGGCATCTCAGCGCCTTCCACAGTTTGGCTATTGTGGACATTTTTGCTTTGAACATTGGGGTGCATGTGCCCCTTCTTTTCACTACAACTGTATCTTTGGGGTAAATACCTAGTAGTGCAGTTGCTGGGTTATAGGTTAGCTATATTTACTTCTTGAGGAACCTCCCTACTGTTTTCCAGAGTGGCTATACCAGTTTGCATTCCCACCAACAGTGTAAGAGGGTTCCCCTTTCTCCACATCCTTGCCAACATTTGTTATTTCCTGCCTTGTTAATTTTTGCCATTCTATCTGGTGTAAGGTGGTATCTCTTTGTGATTTTGATTTGTATTTCCCTGATGGCTATGATGTTGAACATTTTTTCATACGTCTGTTAGCCATTTGTATGTCTTCTTGTAGAAGTGTCTGTTCATGTCTTCTGCCCATTTTTTGACTGGGTTATTTGTTTTTTGGGTGTTGAGTTTGAGAAGTTCTTTATAGATATTGGATACCAGCTCTTTATCTGTAATGTCATTTGCAAATATCTTCTCCCATTCTGTGGGTTACCTCTTAGTTTTGTGGACTGTTTCCTTTGATGTGCAGAAGATTTTTATCTTTATTATCTTATGTTAGTCACCATACAATACATCATTAGTTTTTGATGTAGTGTTCCATGATTCATTGTTTGAGTATAACACCCAGTGCTCCATGCAGTACATGCCCTCCTTAATACCCATCACCGGGCTAACCAATCCCCTCACCCCCCTCCCCTCTAACACCCTCAGTTTGTTTCTTGGAGTCCATAGTCTCTCAGGGTTCACCTCCCCTTCTGATTCCCCCCTTTCATTTTTCACTTCCTACTCCTAATGTCCTCCATGCTTTCCCTTATGTTCCACAAATAAGTGAAACCATATGATAATTGACTTTCTCTGCTTGACTTATTTCACTTAGCATAATCTCCTCCAGTCCCATCCATGTTGATGTAAAAGT